>NC_058085.1:71644833-71909833 GCF_014858855.1 Bufo gargarizans | reverse complement strand
TAGGCTTTCGAGCCTATACAGCATGGAGTAAGACAACATGCATAAAGAGGATGATGTGGTCAAAATACTCATTTGCCTAATAATTCTGCACGTAGTGTATAGGAAAAAGTGCTGGCCTCTCTGGTCACCGAGACCATGGGAGCGCACATAGGCTGGTGGTTTTTCCTATAGTGTGCAAACACGGCCACTGCTGATTGTAGGGTGGTCGTAACCGTGGAAACAAGCAGTGTATAAAGAGATGGAAAAATGAATCCAGCCAGCAAAGGAATCAATATGGAAAATTACATTACAATAGTAAGTGCATTGTATTAACTTTCTCTACATAATAAATGCTATTTGCTGAAGTGAGACAATCCTTTAAATAGACTTTCAGAATGGGCTCCCTGTTTTGTTTTGCTCACTTTGATAAGTAATATGTATAGTCTCAGACTTTGGGGTGGCTGTGGCAATGGTTACAAACTGCTTCTGACTTCTTCTCATTGGGCTGACTGTAAAAGCAAAAAAAGGAAGAGACCACTGTGGTACTCAACAGAAGTGGCCAAAGGCATTAAAAACAAAAAGATAGCATTTAGTAATTATAAAAAAAAACGAGGATGACAGGCAAATTTATAAGATTAGGCAGAGAGAGGCCAAACACGTTATAAGAGCTTCTAAAGCACAGGCAGAAGAGAAATTAGCTCAGATACATAAATGAAAAAAGGAAACTAAAACAAGGAATAAACAAATTAAAAACAAAAGAAGGAAGATAAAAAACTAGCTGACTGCCTCAATGAATACTTCTGTTCAGTTTTTACAAAGGAAAATGAACTCAGTTAGGAAGGAAGACTAATTAATCTTTTGATGCATGTGTCTTTACAGAGGAAGAGGTTCTAAGTCAGCTGTCTAAAATTAATACAAATAAGTCACAGTGGCCTGATGGGATACACCCAAAGCTATTAAAAGAGCTCAGCGGTGAACTAGCAAAACCATTAACAGATTTATTTAACCAATCACTGGCAACAGGAGTCGTCCCAGAAGATTGGAAATTGGCAAATGTTGTGCCCATTCACAAGAAAGGTAGTAGGGAGGAATCGGACAACTATAGGCCAATAAGCCTGACATCAATAGTGGGGAAATTAATGGAAACCATACTTAAGGAGAGGATTGTGGAACATCTAAAATCCCATGGATTGAAAGACGAAAAACAGCATGGGTTTACTTCAGGGAGATCATGTCAAACTAATCTTATTGATTTTTTTTGGTTGGGTGACTCAAATAATAGATGGCGGAGGTGCAGTAGACATCGCTTATCTAGACCTTAGTAAGGCTTTTGATACTGTCCCACATAGAAGGCTTATCAATAAATTGCAGTCTTTGTGCTTGGACTCCCATATTGTTGACTGGATTAGGCAGTGGCTGAGGCACAGGCAACAGAGGGTTGTAGTCAATGGAGTATATGCAGACCAAGGTCTTGTTACCAGTGGGGTACCTCAGGGATCTGTTCTGGGACCCATATTGTTTAATATCTTTATCAGCAAAATTGCAGAAGGCCTCGATGGTAAGGTGTGTCTTTTTGCTGATGACACAAAGATTTGTAACAGGGTTGATGTTCCTGGAGGGATGCACCGAATGGAAAAGGATTTAGGAAAACTAGAGGAATGGTCAAAAATCTGGTAACTAAAATTTTATGTTAATAAGTGCAAGATAATGCACCTGGGGCGTAAAAACCCAAGAGCAGAATATAAAATCAGTGATACAGTCCTAACCTCAGTATCTGAGGAAAGGGATTTAGGGGTCATTATTTCAGAAGACCTAAAGGTAGGCAGATAATGTCATATGCCACATGCTTGGGTGTATAGGGAGAGGCATTACCAGTAGAAAGAGGGAGGTGCTCATGCCGCTCTACAGAGCACTGGTGAGACCTCATTTGGAGTATTGTGCTCAGTACTGGAGACCATATCTCCAGAAGGATATTGATAACTTTGGAGAGAGTTCAGAGAAGAGCTACTAAACTAGTACATGGATTGCAGGATAAAACTTACCAGGAAAGGACCTTAACATGTATAGCTTGGAAGAAAGACGAGACAGAGGGGCTATGATAGAAACTTTTAAATACATAAAAGGAATCAACAAGGTAAACTGCTACAAGAGGACATCGTTTTAAATTAGAGGGGCAAAGGTTTAAAAGTAATATAAGGAAGTATTACTTTTCTGAGAGAGTAGTGGATGCATGGAATAGCCTTCCTGCAGAAGTTGCAGCTGCAAATACAGTGAAGGAGTTTAAGCATGCATGGGATAGGCATAAGGCCATCCTTCATATAAGATAGGGCCAGGGACTATTCATAGGATTCAGTATATTGGGCAGACTAGATGGGCCAAATGCCGACACATTCTATGTTTCTATGTTTCTGACCTCCTGCTCCAATATAGCAGTACATTATCTCACATTTAAAAGTCAGAGCCACACCTCGTACATTTATGGCCTATTGTCATTATCAGGAAAAATAGGTTATCCACTTTTTTTAAAAGGTCCAGTTGACAATTAACTGATCAAAAATTGCCCCCTGCTTTCAACCCCATTGATCAGATGCAGTTTATTAAGAAGCCAGGCAATAAAGGGGCCCATACACTGTCGATGGCTGTCAGCTGAACGCTCATTTCACTGGCAACTGTCTCTCTTAACTTTCCCATATGTGTACACACTTAGTTCTACAGAGCTTTTATGTTTCCAATGGGGAGAGAAGAAGAAATGTCTGCCAGATAACTCTGGTTGTAGCTTAACTTCTGGGAGAAAAAAAAAAAGATTTTTTGAGAGTTAGGACATCCCTATGCTTATTGCACTGTTTGCTGCCCAGTTCCATAGTAAATAGCAGGTTTCGCCAACAATTGCCTACTATGTATTGTGGCCTTTTATTTCACCACAAGGGGTATTAGGGTTTATGCAGTACCTGTTCAATCAAAGGGTTAATTCATGTCCCACAAGTTTGTCTCTCTTACCTCTCTATAGCCAGGCTCTTGGGTAATCAGCTTCTCCCTTTTTGTCCTTGATAGCCATTCTTGTCTAGTTTACTTTGTCTTCAGTCATCCTCCGTTGAATTCTGGCTCAAAATCATCTTTTCACTCACTATTTTGGGCATATGTACAAAAATTTTAGGGCACTTTCACACTAGCATTTACGTTTTCCGGTATTGAGTTCCGTCATAGAAGCTCAATACTGGAAAAAAACGGAACTGAACAGAACGGAGTGCTCCAAAATGCATTCTGTTCCATTTAGTTGTGTTCCCATACCGGAGAGCAAACCGCAACAGGTTGTATTTTGCTTTCAAGTCCTGGGATGCGGAGCAAGACGGATCTGTCATGACCCCCAATGCAAGTCAATGGGGACGGATCCGTTTTCTCTGCCACAATCTGCCACAATAGAAAACGGATCCGTCCCCTATTGACTTTCAATGGAGTTAATGACGGATCCGTCTTGGCTATGTTAAAGATAATACAACCGGATCCGTTCATAACGGATGCAGACGGTTGTATTATCAGTAACGGAAGCGTTTTTGCTGGACCCTGCCGGATTCAGCAAACATGCCAGTGTGAAAGTAACCTTAGCCTAAAAATAAACCTGGCCTGGAATTTGTGTCCCTTCCAGTGAGTTGACACTCTCTCTAAAAGCTCACACTTTATATGGGCGGTCTTTAATCTGGATCAGTTTGGTCAAACATAAAGCACATAAGACTGATATAGAGAATTATACATTATTTTCAAAAGGATAACGCATAAAAAACTTGTATACTTACTTTTTATTTCCATATTCTATTCTGACGTTAAATCTTGTTTCAGAACTGTTGTGTGATAAGATTTGATATTTTCCTAAACCTTTGAACTGGACTCTTGTAAGTTGTATTCTGAATCACAAAAAGAGATTTCTCATGATGATATAAGTCATGACAATCTGAAGATCTCTCTCGTCCAATCTAGTATAATAGCCTTTGGCAGCTTTCATATTTGCTGCAGGCTGTGCCAGCAGAGAACAACCTGTTGGAGCTCTCTGGATCTGACATTGATGGACAGTACTGGAATGTAGTACTGGAATTGATGGGCAGCCAATCTCCCTCTACTCTCAAAGATTTAACACTGTTTGACAGTGTTTTGGGAAATGTTATTAACCACTCCTGATATCTGTTTTAATAGCTACCTGTACATGCATTCCCCAAGAAATATCAATTCTTTAGCAGTTTCTCTTATGGCTCTATGTTGTACCAGTCCTTTATTATTTCTACTAGAAGTCTGCAGTAAGGCCTCTTTCAGAACGGCGAGATTTCCGCGCGGGTGCAATGCGTGAGGTGAACGCATTGCACCCGCACTGAAACCGGACTCGTTCATTTCTATGGGGCTGTTCACATGAGCGGTGATTTTCACGCATCACTTGTGCGTTGCGTGAAAATCGCAGCATGTTCTATATTCTGCGTTTTTCACGCAACGCAGGGCCCATAGAAGTGAATGGGGCTGCGTGAAAATCGCAAGCATCCGCAAGCTAGTGCGCAGGGGCGTAGCTATAGGGGGTGCAGAGGTAGCAGTCTCTACCGGGCCCAGGAGTCTGAGGGGCCCAAAGACCCTTGTGACTCATAAGAAGACACCGGTATTATATCAATAATTTGGAATGGAGGGGGGGTGCCGTTTCAATTTTTGCCTCAGGCAGTGCGAAGGCTACGTGCTTCCCTGCTCCTGGCCACAAAGCACTGAGGGAAGGGGGGCCCAAGCTACACTCTTGCACCAGGGCCCATGAGCCTTTAGCTATGCCCCTGCCAGTGCGGATGCGGTGCGATTTTCACGCACGGTTGCTAGGAGACGATCGGGACGGGGACCCGATCATTATTATTTTCCCTTATAACATGGTTATAAGGGAAAATAATAGCATTCTTAATACAGAATGCAAAGTACAATAGGGCTGGAGGGGTTAAAAATAAATAAATAATAATATAACTCACCTAAATCCACTTGATCGCGCAGCCCAGCTTCTCTTTTGTCTTTATCTTTGCTGTGCACAGGAAAAGGATCTGTGATGACGTCACTGCGATCATCACACGGTCCGTCACATGATCCATCACCATGGTGATGGATCATGTGATGGACCATGTGATGAGCGCAGTGATGTCATCAAAGGTCCTTTACCCAGGTCCTGAAGAAAGAAGAGAAGCTGGGCTGCGCGATCAAGTGGATTAAGGTGAGTTATATTATTTATTTATTTATTTTTTATTTTTTTTACCCCTCCAGCACTATTATACTATGCATTCTGTATTAAGAATGCTATTATTTTCCCTTATAACCATGTTATAAGGGAAAATAATACAATCTACACAACACCTAACCCAAACCTGAACTTCTGTGAAGAAGTTCGGGTTTGGGTACCAAACATGACAATTTTTCTCATGCGCGTGCAAAACACATTACAATGTTTTGCACTCGCACTGAAAAATTGCGCATGTTTGCTGCAACGCACCCGCATCTTTTTCCGCAATGCCCATGTGAAACCAGTCTAAGGGTACAGAGGGGAGGTAACATTTGGGCGTGTGTACCTGCACAGTCTCACTCCATCCAATCAGTGCTGCCATTTTCAGACTTTGCAGGTACACCCCCCCAACTGGTTACCTCCCCTCTGTACCCTTACTGAAGGCTAATAGCAATTAATTTGTAACTTCTAGCAGGAATAATACAGGAATTGCACAACATACAGACATAAGAATGGATGCTCCAGAATTGTTATTACATGGGGAATGAGTGAAGCTATTAAAACAAACATGTCAGGAGTGGTGACAGGTCCTCTTTAAGGGACACAATTTTTTTGTAGAGTTCTCTGGGCTTCCGCCAAACCCAGATTCATCTATTAGACTGCCAGAAACATGTCCATGTACTATTTAATAATATAATGTCAATTTATGGCCATCTGATTCAAGAGACATATTTCCATTAACTGGGGAGCAAAAGAGCACAGAGGCTATCATATCTAGCTGTCATCTAAAGCAGGCTATTCTGGCATATTTGTCTGGCAGTGGCTGAATCTCTGCCAGACCCCATTACAGTCAATGGGCAAGCGGCAGTATCCGGCAATGCCAGATCTGGAGAACTCCAGAGAGGACAGATGCAGATGTGAAAATAGCCTTACCTGGTGACTTTTTCATCTTTTCAGCTGCAGATCCCCTCTTATGTCACCCAAGATGGCCACATGGCTTCTCGCCCTACTTGATGTATACTATGCATTTTGTAGTCCAAGAGATTTCTTGCATGTCCAGCTTTGGATTGGCCAGCACTGCTCAAGTCACTTGCATCGGCCAATCCAAGGCCCGCAGAAGTGTCTTGGACTATAAAAAAAAAAAAAGCACAGTGCAGATCAGGTAGACTGACAAGTGGGTTGACGAACTTGGATCACAAAGCATAAGGCCAGGAATCTGCAGATCTGCAGCTGAGGACAAGAAAAGGAGAAAAACAGGTAAATGTTCGGTTCACTCCCTAGTTAATGGGATATTTTTTTTTTTCTTGAGCTGGAGGGTCATTTTTGTTGGAGACTGAACATTGTTTCATGCTATGTTATACATTGCTTGGTTTATTTCCCTGTATGCCTATGTATTTGAAGTATTGAGTCTGACCACTAGATGTCACTATACACAAATACTCTATCATAATGTTCCATGTGTTGACTATCTGTTATTGCATTTTCCTGTTATCTATGGTTGTTGTTCTTCTATATCTCCTGTGCTAACATGAGCACCATGCTCTCTGCTGTATGTCTCTTCAATACAAATGAATCCTAGTAAACTACAGCCATCCATATATGTCTGATTATTCTCTGCATCATCTGCACCAGCCAACAAAGGTTATGGGCCCAGACAACGTGAATCATCAGACAGTCGGAACAGAGGCCTAGTCTTCATCTGCACACCATCTTTGATCAAGCTGCGGAGGAAATCTGCTCTGAGGTTTCCAGGTGCTTGGAATACGAGCAAGGTACATTAAACATGGCTAGCAGCGGGGATCTTAAACTGGGGATCACTAAGCTAAATAGTGACAACTACCAGATGTGGAAGTTCAAGATGGAGATGTTGCTGAGCAAAGATGACACATGGGATGTCCTCACCACAGACAGGCCGGATGTAGACAACCAGGAGTGGGATAGGAAAAACAGACAGGCAAGAGCCACAATAGCCCTACTGGTAGAAGATGAACAGCTTATCCACATAAAAGGGGAAGATACTGCCAAAGGTATGTGGAATGCACTCCGTAGATTACATGAGAGCTCTAGCTTAAACAACAAGTTATATTTACTAAGGAAGCTGTATCAGTCAAAACTGACTCCAGAAGGGGATATGCAAGAACATATAAGAAGCGTGCTGGAGATTGTTGCACAACTCAGGGACCTCGGAGAGGAGATCAAAGATAACCATGTGACAGCAATACTTTTATGCAGCCTGCCAGAGTCATACAACCCTCTGATTAATGCATTAGAGACAAGATCTGAAGCAGAACTCACATTACAGTTGGTGAAATCTCGACTTTCAGATGAATACAAGCGCAGAAAGGAGCAAACTTCTCACAGGCAAGAGAGCGATACAGGAGCAACAGCTAAAGCGGGTAAGCACCTTTATGAACTTGATGTTGTTGAGCAAGAAACAAAGCTCTGCACACATAAACACAAGAATTGTATTCATTTATGGCACAGACGTCTGGGCCACAGGCACCCTGACAGCATACAGGAGCTGGCCAGACGGGATTTAACGAAAGGCTTCAAGTTAACAGGCTGCCCAAACACGCTAAGGTGTGAATGCTGCATCAAGGCCAAAGCCACCAGAGTAACCCCACCAAAGGCAAGTGAAAGCAGAGCAACAAGACCGATCGACCTAATACACACAGATGTATGCGGGCCTATGAGAACAACCACCCCAGGAGGAAATAAATACATATTAACTTTTATAGACGACTACTCAAGGTTTACAGTGACATACCTAATGAAGAACAAGTCAGAAGTATTCAACAAGCTGAAGGACTATGTTACCAAAGTAAGCAATAAATTTCACAGAAAACCATTAGTACTCAGAAGTGATAATGGTGGCGAGTACACCGGGTTTCAAGTAGAGAATACACTCAGGGAACTAGGAATAGAACATCAAAAGACTGTCCCATATACTCCAGAGCAGAACGGGGTAGCAGAGAGGAAAAACAGATCTCTGACTGAAATGATCAGATGCATGTTGACTGATTCTGGACTCCCTGAAAAATATTGGGGAGAAGCAGCACAAACGGCCACCTACTTACAAAACAGATTACACTCCAAGGCAACGACCAAAACTCCATACGAGCTATGGCACAGTCGAAAACCAAGCATAGGACACCTCAAGATATTTGGAAGCAAAGCTTTTGCTTACATTCCGGGAGAAAAGCGCAGCAAGCTCCAAAATAGAGCAATTGAAGGTGTCTTTGTTGGTTATGCTGAAAACACCAAAGGATACAGAATCCTAGACCCAAAGACCGATAAAGTGACAATCAGCAGCAGCGTAACATTTATCGAGGACCTGAGAAATGAAGTAACGGAGCCAGACATGCCAAGAGCAGAAGAACCAGATAACGCTGAGCAGGTTTTTTTTCCTATGGAACAAACACCCGAGAGTGATACTGTGTCACAGAAGAGACTGGAACAAACTGAACCAGCTAATGACGCTGAACCAAGACGCTCAATGAGGGAAAACAAAGGCAAACCCCCCAACAGACTCTCGTACAAAGTAGAAACATCCTGCGTAAGAGAACCCACTTGTTGGAAAGACATAACACAACTCCCGGAGAGGGAAGCCAAGAGATGGATAAGGCAGCTGAGGAAGAAATCATCTCACTACAGGACACGCAGGCTTGGGTGCTAACGCAACTGCCGGCCAAAAAGAGGGCAATTGGCTGTAAATGGACTTTCAAGGTCAAGTACAACACTGATGGTACAGTTGAGAGATATAAAGCGAGACTCGTAGCCAAAGGATACTCCCAAAAATATGGAGAAGACTACGATGAGACATTTGCCCCAGTGGTCAAACATACCACAATCAGAGCTCTACTCACAGTTGCAACTACAAAACAAATGCTAGTAAAGCACTTTGATGTAAAAACCGCTTTCCTACACAGTGACTTAACAGAAGACATCTACATGGAGCAACCAGAGGGCTTTGTAGACCCACAAAAGCCAGAACAGGTATGCAAACTTAAGAAGGGGATCTACGGGCTCAAGCAAGCAGCCAGAGCATGGAACATGAAGATTAATGAGGCGCTTTTGAGAGAATCCTTTCAGAGGAGCAAGGCCGATCCCTGCCTATACACCAAGAAACTAAATGGTAGGTGGATCTTTGTACTCATTTATGTAGATGATCTGTTAGTATGTTATGAGCAAGAAGGGGATTGTTCCAGACTGCTGGAGGTCTTAAACATGGACTTTGAAACAAAAGATCTAGGTGATGTCAAACACTTCCTAGGCATGCAGATAGAAAGAGAAGAAGATGGTAGTTTTCTTATTAACCAGAGTCACAAAATACAGGAAGTAATTGAAACCTTTGGGCTCAATGATGCCAAACCAGTCAACTCGCCTATGGAGACAAATTATCTTAAAGAATTAAACAACTCAATTAACCCCTTGCAAGATGACTCACAATTCAGAAGAGCAATGGGGAAGTTACTATACATTGCTACAGTGGCAAGGCCTGACATAGCCACAGCAGTGGGATTCTTATGCAGAAAAGTATCCCAGCCAACCCAGATGGACTGGAACGCAGCAAAAAGGATCATACGCTATTTGAAGGGAACAATAGACTTTAAACTAAAACTTTCATCAACAGGGAAAAGTGGTCTGACTGGATATGTGGATGCAGACTGGGCAGGTGACCCCAGTGATCGGAAATCCACCAGTGGACACCTGTTTCTATTCAAAGACGGGCTGATCAGCTGGACCACCAGAAAACAGTCCACAGTGACACTGTCCTCCACCGAAGCAGAATATGTGGCCGCATCACAAGCAGGGCAAGAGGTAATCTGGTTGAGACAATTGCTGGAAGATCTAGATCACAACCAGACAGAGTCCACGCCAATCTATGAGGACAATCAAGGATGTATAGCACTCGCACAGACAGAGCGGATAAACCCGAGAACCAAACACATAGATGTGAGATATCACTTCTTAAGAGACTTGCAAGAGCAAGGACAGATGGATCTACGATACTGTCCCACTGAGGAAATGTTAGCAGACATCCTTACTAAGCCTTTGCCTGCAAAGAGACATATGGATCTAACAAGAAGAATCGGTTTGTCTAATTAAGCACTTCACAATGAGAAGGGGTGTTGGAGACTGAACATTGTTTCATGCTATGTTATACATTGCTTGGTTTATTTCCCTGTATGCCTATGTATTTGAAGTATTGAGTCTGACCACTAGATGTCACTATACACAAATACTCTATCATAATGTTCCATGTGTTGACTATCTGTTATTGCATTTTCCTGTTATCTATGGTTGTTGTTCTTCTATATCTCCTGTGCTAACATGAGCACCATGCTCTCTGCTGTATGTCTCTTCAATACAAATGAATCCTAGTAAACTACAGCCATCCATATATGTCTGATTATTCTCTGCATCATCTGCACCAGCCAACAATTTTAACATTGAAAATATTCTGGGTGAAAATCCCACAATTCACAGTACATCATATGTAGGGATTTTAAAAACCCTATCCACAGGTAGTGGAAAAATCCATGCAGAACGGACGACATGAGAATAGAAAATTTGCATATCAGTTCTCACTTAGATTAGTTGTAGATCTTCTTCAATGCAATGCTTATCAATGCAGAAGGTAGAATTTATTGCAAAATCCAGGGCAAAATTTGCATTGAACTTGTGGATTTGCAATGAAATCCACAGATGGATATACTCTGCAAGCGTGTACATAACCTAACCAGTTTTATAGAAAAAAAAAAACGGAATAGTTGTGGCCCGGGAACCAAGCGCCGACATCCAAATATGGCGAAAAAAGGTGCAGACCTCCAGCTTCCATACAGTGACAGCCTTTATTCTATTCTTTATAATGCAGTGAAACCGACAGTGTATTCACATCTACGCGTTTCGGATCGATTTTTCCTGATCCTTCCTTCTATGAAAAAAAACGAATAGCCACACTCTGGTTTAAGTAGACAAAGCTACTAATTACCAGGTGGACACAATTGTGTGACATAATTGTGTCCACCTGGTAATTAGTAGCTTTGTCTACTTAAACCAGAGTGTGGCTATTCGTTTTTTTCCATATAAGGAAGGATCAGGAAAAATCGATCCGAAACACGTAGATGTGAATACACTGTCGGTTTCACTGCATTATAAAGAATAGAATAAAGGCTGTCACTGTATGGAAGCTGGAGGTCTGCAGCTTTTTTTTTTTTGCCATAACCAGTTTTATAATTGCAATATAGATAGATAGATAATCTTCATACATACTTACTCATTTTTCTGATATGTGCCCCTTCCGCGTGCACCATTGGTTTTTACTGTGAAGCTTCTAAAGTCTTTCCTCAGTGCAGATTGCTCAATGCGATTTAGTGCATCATTAATGGCTTTACACAGTATATAAAGAAGATATGATAATTAGGAACATACATGGATTTATTTCTATTTCTACATGTAGTCATATCCTACTTACAATAACCTGGTCAATAGAGATGTCAGAATGAGTGCAAGATTATCTTAAAGGGGTTTCTGTGACTCTAATACTGATGACCAATCTTTCGGTGGGAGCCAACGCCCAGGACCCCCACCGATCAGCTGTTTGAGAAGGCACTGGCGCTCCCGTGAGTGCCACGGCTCTCTGCATGCTCACTAAGCACAGCGTCGTACATTGCGTAGTGGTTGTGTTTGGTATCATAGCTCAGCTTCATTTACTCGAATGGGGCTGAGCTGTGTCTAGGCCAGGGGTAGGCAACCTCTGGCTCCCAGCTGTTGTGAAACTAAAATTCCCAGCATGCTCCATTCATTTCTATGAGAGTTCTTAGAAGAGCAGAGCAAGTATGCATACTGGGAGTTGTAGTTTCGCAACAGCTGGGAGCCGGAGGTTGCCTACCCCTGGTCTAGGCCATGTGGCCGATGAATGTGTCGCCACTGGCCTAAGAAAGGCTGAGAGAAGGCAGCAGTGGTGTCAGACCCCCACCAAACAGATACTGATGAATTATACAGAGGATAGGTCATCAGTATTAAAGTCTCGGAAAAACCTTTTTTAAGGGGTATTACAGTTATATCAAGTTATCCTCTATCCACAGGGCCATGACAACGAGTGCAACATACCCCGGAAATTATTGGAGTGGCAGGTCGGAAATAGCCAAACATTGTGGCAGAGGGTGGACCCTGACCCATCTAATAATTATCTCCTCTCCTGTAGATAGAAGAGGTCTTCATATAACGCTAAACTAGTCTCACTCCACCAGTTCAGAGACAACTGAAAATCATAGAAAACTGCTAAAGATGTCATATACAAGCCATATAATCTTCAGGTACAGTGTTAATCATGTATAAATACATGGCAGCTTATTCTGAAAAATTCTGTGAAATGATAGGTACTCATTAACAGTAGGGCACAGACCATGAAGATTTGCCATGATGACAGAGATGGAGTTTCTGCAGTATCTGGGCCTGTATTCCCAAATGTCTTACAGAAATGTGGGTAGTTCTCGACTTATGGCAAAATTGAAACAGATAATATTCACAAATATAGGCGTAGCTATAACATGTACCTTTTACAAATACAGGTCCTTCTAAAAAAATTAGCATATTGTGATAAAATTCATTATTTTCTGTAATGTACTGATAAACATTAGACTTTCATATATTTTAGATTCATTACACACCAACTGAAGTAGTTCAAGCCTTTTATTGTTTTAATATTGATGATTTTGGCATACAGCTAATGAAAACCCAAATTTCCTATCTCAAAAAATTAGCATATTTCATCCGACCAATAAAAGAAAAGTGTTTTTAATACAAAAAAAGTCAACCTTCAAATAATTATGTTCAGTTATGCACTCAATACTTGGTCGGGAATCCTTTTGCAGAAATGACTGCTTCAATGCGGCGTGGCATGGAGGCAATCAGCCTGTGGCACTGCTGAGGTGTTATGGAGGCCCAGGATGCTTCGATAGCGGCCTTAAGCTCATCCAGAGTGTTGGGTCTTGCATCTCTCAACTTTCTCTTCCCAATATCCCACAGATTCTCTATGGGGTTCAGGTCAGGAGAGTTGGCAGGCCAATTGAGCACAGTAATACCATGGTCAGTAAACCATTTACCAGTGGTTTTGGCACTGTGAGCAGGTGCCAGGTCGTGCTGAAAAATGAAATCTTCATCTCCATAAAGCTTTTCAGCAGATGGAAGCATGAAGTGCTCCAAAATCTCCTGATAGCTAGCTGCATTGACCCTGCCCTTGATAAAACACAGTGGACCAACACCAGCAGCTGACATGGCACCTCAGACCATCACTGACTGTGGGTACTTGACACTGGACTTCAGGCATTTTGGCATTTCCCTCTCCCCAGTCTTCCTCCAGACTCTGGCACCTTGATTTCCGAATGACATGCAACAGTCCAGTGCTGCTTCTCTGTAGCCCAGGTCAGGCGCTTCTGCCGCTGTTTCTGGTTCAAAAGTGGCTTGACCTGGGGAATGCGGCACCTGTAGCCCATTTCCTGCACACGCCTGTACACGGTGGCTCTAGATGTTTCTACTCCAGACTCAGTCCACTGCTTCCGCAGGTCCCCCAAGGTCTGAAATCGGTCCTTCTCCACATTCTTCCTCAGGGTCCGGTCACCTCTTCTCGTTGTGCAGCGTTTTCTGCCACACTTTTTCCTTCCCACAGACTTCCCACTGAGGTGCCTTGATACAGCACTCTGGGAACAGCCTATTCGTTCAGAAATTTATTTCTGTGTCTTACCCTCTTGGGTGTCAATGATGGCCTTCTGGACAGCAGTCAGGTCGGCAGTCTTACCCATGATTGCGGTTTTGAGTAATGAACCAGGCTGGGAGTTTTTAAAAGCCTCAGGAATCTTTTGCAGGTGTTTAGAGTTAATTAGTTGATTCAGATGATTAGGTTAATAGCTCGTTTAGAGAACCTTTTCATGATATGCTAATTTTTTTAGATAGGAATTTTGGGTTTTCATGAGCTGTATGCCAAAATCATCAATATTAAAACAATAAAAGGCTTGAACTACTTCAGTTGGTGTGTAATGAATCTAAAATATATGAAAGTCTAATGTTTATCAGCACATTACAGAAAATAATGAACTTTATCACAATATGCTAATTTTTTGAGAAGGACCTGTATGTCTGTGCAAATCTGCACCTTCACCATGGGTTCACCATTCACATTGCTTTGGAGAAGCAAATGATATAAGAGCACAGTCACTATGATTTTCATCATCTTGGGAGCTGTTAGATATAAGAAACAAAATGATCCACATTTTTTTCTAGCATGCCAATGCATTTTGCTTTCTGTGTAAAGAAATATGAAGTCACAGACCTGATACTACATGGGAATCCCATATTTATAAAAAAAAAAAAAAAAGATCCACCTTTGAATTGTGTATACTGCTATGGGTCATGTTTGAATAAGTCACTAGAAGTCCCTTTTTGTCCCATACAACTTGTCGGTAGCTGACCCACCTGAACATCATCTTCTCCAACCATAGCCTGGTGGATAAAGCAGTGCAGTCATTACTTTGTGCAAAAGAATTTTGCCTTTACAGGGGTTTTCGGGAAGTTTTACACTGATGACCTTTGCTCGGGATAGGACCTCCGTATCTGATCAGTGGGGGTCTTGCAGTAGCTTGCAGTAGCGCCGTGGCCTTCTCTCAGCTTTCCCTAGGACTTGTCATGTTCATTGGTCACATCACCTAGGCGCAGCTCAGCCCCATCAAAGTGAATGGGGCTGAGCTGCAATGACAAGCACAGCCACAGTTGTACTTGGTGAGAAGGGAGAAGACAGTGGCGCTACTGTGAGCGCCTGACTGTGCCTTATCAAAGAGCTGATCGGGGGTCCCAGGTGTCTGACCCCCCCCCACTCATCAGATACTAATGACCTATCTAGAGAATGGGTCTTCATCGGTAGAGATGAGCGAATTTATGAAAAATTCAGTTCGGGAGCGTCACCGAAGTTTGCCAAGAAATTCTGAATTAATTCCTCACAAATCACTATAAATCTGGTATACTCAGCCCAATCGGACTAATTATATTCTTCCCACTTGGTGGCCCAATCTCAGTGTGAAGGCTTGGAAGTTACACTGCAAGGAGAGTGCATGGAGAGCGTAGGAGACTGCTGGACTACAGATTCAGCTACAATTTATCACCTTTACATAACTGTGCAGTGCACCAATATTCAAAAGATGGCCGCATGACAGAGTGGGGAGGATGGCAGAAGCAGTAGCAGTGACAATAGTGGCCCCATGACAGAGTGGGGAGAGTGGCAGAGGCATACAGTACAAGATTGTGGCAGGTCAGAGTAGTAGCAAAACCCAATGTGATAGGAAGGTTCAGTGGCATGCATATCCTTGTAAAAATGTAACATGTACATATCAGTAGGCCAAGAATGCCCATTGTAGGAATGGTATTAGAGGCAGCAGGCAGGTAGCATTATCAGAATGGTGTCAGCAGCATGTGGCCAGAAGTAATGACCCATTTTGTACAATATTCCATTGTGCCAGCACACTACAGTATGATCATTAGTAGCAAAATTATCTATCCCGTTGTATCAAGCGCTGGTGTCTGGAAATCCTTGTTGATCCACACCTAATTTATCTTTATAAACATTAGTCTCAACCTTTTTGGCAGGAAAGTTTTAATGCCCAATAGTCCAGGGGATTTTGGCTCATGGGTGACAGGCTGCAGTCCAAATTTGCCACCAACTGCTGGTTGAGGTTCTGCTGCTGTTGGGTGATTTCTTCAGAAGGCGTCTGCAGAAAACTGCTTATCAGAGACTCCAAACTTAAGTTGCTGCTTATGGAGCTGGTGCTTCTCCTGCCCCCTCCCTCCACCATCAGTCATGGCAGTAGAGTGTGGGCGCAGAGGGTGCCCCTAGTCAGACCTTACTGAGGAAGAGCAATGGTGCGCATAGGCAGTGACCAACCAACTACATAGGATGTCTCTAAAGTAGTTGACTTTATCAGCCCTCTCAGAAGGTGGAAAAAAGGCCTCCATTTTGGCCTAGTAGTGAGGGTCTAAGATCGTGGAGAGCCAGTTGTCATCCCTCTGCCAAACGGTGATAATGTGGCTGTCACTACACAAGCAACTCAGCATGCATTAGGCCATTTGCACAAGGGGAATCTGAGAGACTCTCTGCCTTTATCAACTGCATACTGCCACAGTCTGAGTCGTCTTCTTTGTTGCCCTCCAGCTCCTTATGCTCCTCCTGCTCCACTCCTCACTCCATTCCAGATAAACCACCTAGTTGTGTATAAAATTCCTGGGCATTTATATCCTGCTCCTCATCCTCTGCCACTTCAGCCTACTCAGGGCTCAGGTGGTGAGGTGTAGGCGCCACATCTTCAGTTCCCTCGCCAATCATATTTCTCATCATCCCCTCGAGGATGTGAAGGTGTGGAATTACATCATTCATCCCATAGTTCTTCAGACTGACAAATAAAGTGGCCTCCTCAAAGAGCTTGAGCAAATGGCATGTGTCATGCATGAAGTGCCACTGGCTAACGTGGAAGTTATACAGAGAAGTAGACCTGTCCATCTGCAGCATTAAGGAATCATTGACTGCTCGTACAGGCAGTCTAACATATGGAGCATGGAGTTCTAATGGGTGGAAACGGCGCATATTAGGCGATCTTGGGGTAGAGTATTTTGCCTTTGCAGCTCAAGGAGGGCGTGTTTTGCATAGTAAGAGTGGCTGAAGTGTATACACAGTTTCCTGCACATTTTTAACAGCTCTTGCAGTTCAGTAGAAGACTTGAGGAATTGGATGACAACGAGATTGAAGATGTGCACCATGGTCTGCCTTACCTGATGCAACGCAGACAAAATGTTCTTCCCGTTATCAGTAACCATGGTTCCCATCTCCAGTTTGCGAGGAGAAAGCTAGTGTTCAATTTGTTTATTCTGTGTTCGGTGTGGCTCTGTTCGGCCAGGTTGTCAAGGTGCAGAACCATGTTACAACACCTGGATTTACATAGGGGATATGCTTGAGGACCACTGTAAACTGTGACTAGAGGAGAGGGTGAGGATAAGGTGGAGGACATTGGTGCAGAAATCCCAGCATTACAACGCTGAGGCGGCATTGCCATCACCTGACCAAGTTGGTGGTGTGTCTGGGCCGGAACCACATTTACCCAATGAGCTGTGAACAACATATATTGTTCTTGACCATAGTTACAACTCCATACATCAGCGCTGGCCTGAACACTACCAGATACCAAGAGGCCCAATGACTAGTTCACCTTCTGCTCAACGTACGTTTGCAGGGCTGGTACAACTTTCCACCTTGGGTGCGTACAAGCCATGAGTTCTCTGAAATGTGCGGAGTCAACTATGGACAGAGAGGGACTTTAGTACTAAAACTTGCCAGGGGCACATTAAGCTTCTGCATCGTTGGATAAGTGCATGTACACTGTATTTTCAATTGCCTCAGTGATCGATTGCTCTCAAAACAAGTGACAAGGAATAGGAGGAGCATCAGGAGCAATAGACAACATTGAATTCAATGGGAAGGAACAACAGCTTCCTTCTGCCGATGTTGACGAGCACTGACTGCTATAGAGGCGGTGTGCAAGCCGGTGGAAGATGAAGCGGTTGCTGCATCAGGCTATAACGCTAAATGAGTGGCACGGTTTTCCCATGTCACATTATGGTGACGCTTCATGTGTTGACACAGGGTTATCCTGCCAACATTAGCACCCTGGCCATGACTCACCTTCTGCTCACACATCCTGCATACTGCCATGCTAATGTCCCCCCAGTGACTTGGTGAAAAATTCTGACACTGCCGAGTAGGGCATTTTTTCCTCCATCACTGCTTGATGCCTTCCAGGCGCTTCTTTTATGAACCATGCACTGCTAGTGTGTTCCTCACAGGTAGTCTCCCAAGTAGCAGACGGTGTACCCCTCCTGCGTTTGGCTCCATATCTCCCACTCCTTCCACCCTTCTGACTCACTCTTGCTCCCTGATGATGACGATAATCCCTCTTCACCCGGCTCCCAAATGCCATTGGCTACATCATGATCTACATATGTTTGCTCGTCACTTGAGTCATTCTCATCTGTCTCTTGCATATATCCCTGACCTCTTGTAACATGTGCTCCCATCCCACTGTCATCACCAGTAGTTGCACGCCTGAAGGAGTCTGCAGCGGACCTCTCCTCCAAGTCTGGGCTGGCCTGTAACTGCTGACTGTCTTCACAAAGCTCATCATCGCTGAAGAGCGGGGGAAGAGCCAGTGGCTTTCATTACTTGGCTAGCAGAAGGAGCAGCAAAAGCAAGAGGCAGGTTCAGGACAGGTGAGGGCATAGAGGCAGTTCCTGGGCCATGCCAACTAAGCGTGGTGTCAAAGGAACTCAACGATTCCTGGCTGTGTGTATCTATTGTCATTTGAGATGATGTTGAAGAGTGAGTCAACCATTCCAGTACAGCTGGATTATTGGTCAAAGCACAACTGCTGGATAACATTGGCAGCTCTGGCCTGTTGCAGCGGCTGCTACCACCCCCACTCCCCCTTCTTTTGCTACTACTTGTGTCGGTTACAGCAACATCTTTGCCACTGCCTGTTCTTTTGGATGGGCCCGTATCTGTCTGTTGAACATAGTGTATTTTATATATTTTTTTTATATATTTTACATATTCCACAGCACTTCACAGACACATTTTTATCACACCGTCCCTAATGAGTCTCAGAATATAAGGTCCCTATCAGTATGTCTATGGAGTGTGGGAGGAAACAAGAGTACACAGAGGAAACCCACGCAAGCATGGGGAGAATGTACAAAACTCAGTGCAGATGGTGATCTTGGTCCAGGGCCGTCTTTAATATTGATTGGACCCTGGGCAAAAATTTACTTGGGCCCCCTGGATGCCGCCTTCCCAGCAGGCAATCACACCCTCTACTACAACACACACACACAAAATCCACACATCTGGTAGAGTACAGTGAATGACTGTAAATACTTCCAGTTCTGAAGACTCCAGCGGCTCAGGATCAGTGCTCTGGGCTGCTGGGCTCAGGCTGGAAGTGGGCACCGCTCTGCAGGAAGGAGACCAGGGCTCGGCTCACCCTAGTGTTACAGTGCACCCCAGCACCCCACAGTATGCAGTATAGCACCCTATAGTATACAGTAGGGATCGACCGATATTGATTTTTTAGGGCCGATACCGATACCGATAATTTGTGAACTTTCAGGCCGATAGCCGATAATTTATACCGATATTCTGGGAATTTTCATTTTTGAAAAAAAAATTAAAATTCCCACAAATCTGCTGAAAATTAATGTTTATTGTTAATGTGTATTTTTATTTTTTTTTGTAAATCTTTCTTTTTCATTTATATTTAATATTTTGGTGTTTTTATTTTATTACTTTTTTTTTTTTTTTTTAACTAACTTTTTGCCCCCTTAGGGACTAGAACCCTTGTCCTATTCACCCTGATAGAGATCTATCAGGGTGAATAGGAGCTCACACTGTCCCTGCTGCTCTGTGGTCGGAGCCCCAGCATTACACTGCTGGGGCTCCGATCGGAGGAGCAGGGGAGAGGGGATCCTGTGGGGGGGCGCACTGCGACTGGGGTGGGGGGGAGGGGGGGGCGCACCACTGCTTAATACTGGGGGGGAGGGGGGGCGCACTGCGCCACCAATGTCTGATACTGGGGGGCTTGGGGGGGGGCGCACTGCGCCACCAATGAAGCTTAATCTCTAATTTATTCATATACAGGAGGCGGGAGCTGGCTGCAGGATCACATAGCCGGCTCCCGACCTCTATGAGCAGTAGCTGCGATCCGCGGCACCTGAGGAGTTAACTACCGCAGATCGCAGCTACAGCTCATAGAGGCCGGGAGCCGGCTATGTGATCCTGCAGCTCCCGCCTCCTGTATATGAATGAATGTGAGATTAAGCTTCATTGGTGGCGCAGTGGCCATAGCTCCTCCCCTCCTCTTGTCCCCTGTCCTCCCATTGGCTGGAGCGGCAGCAGCAGCACAGGGGGCGGAGACACGGCTTGCTTCTCCCCGGTGCTGCTGCTGAGGGAACACGGAGAGCGCTGTCAGCAGCGCGATCTGTGTTCCCAGGACGTTATCGGAATATCGGCAAAATAAATGCCGATACCGATAACGTTCAAAATCCTGAATATCGGCCGATAATATCGGTAAATCCGATAATCGGTCGATCCCTAGTATACAGCACCACACAGTATGCAGTATAGCACCCCACACTATACAGTACCCCACAGTATATAGTAGAGCAGTATAGCAGCCCACAGTATACAGCACCCCACAGTATACAACACCTCACAGTATACACCACCTCACTGTATACAGCACCCCAAACTATACACGATACAGCCCCCCCACATTATACAGTACAGCAGTATAGCACTCCACACTATACCACACCCACAGTATACAGACCCCCACAGTATACAGTACAGCAGTATAGCACTCCACAATAGACAGCCCCCCACAATATACAGGCCCCCCACACTATACAGGCCCCCCCACTATACAGCCCCACCCACACTATACAGGCCCCCACAGTATACAGACCCCCACACAGTATACAGACCCCCACACAGTATACAGCCCCACCACACAGTATACAGCCACACCACACAGTATACAGCCCCACCACACAGTATACAGCCCACCACACAGTATACAGCCCACCACAGTATACAGGCCCCCCACAGTATACAGCCCCAAACAGTATACAGCCCACCACACAATATACAGCCCACCACACAGTATACAGACCACCACACAGTATACAGTCCCACACAATATACAGCCCCCACAGTATACAGCCCCCCCCCCCCACAGTATACAGGCCCTCACTATACAGTAGTTTACAGTATATTAACATAACAGCCCCTGTCACCTTTTTCTGATGTAATCTTCACACAAAAAGCTCAACAGTTAACTTCTGCAACACTCCTGATAGGACCTGTGATGACCTCATAGCCATGTGACCAGTAATTGCTAGGTTACTGGTCACATGGTGATGATGTCATTAAGGTCCTAGATCACAACGTAAAAGTACACAGACAGCTTGACACCCGGGGCAGTAGCTAGCAGGGCTCAAGAGGCAGCTACCTTGGGCCCCCCAGGAGCAACTGGGCCCGGGGCAGCTGCCCCTTTTGCCCCTTGGTAAAGACGGCCCTGTCTTGGTCAGACCCAAACCCAAGACCCCAGTGCTGCAAGGCACCAGTGCTAACCACTGAGCCACCTAGCTGCTGTAACATAAATAGATCACTAAAATAACAGATTAAGGGCGCATTCACACGACAGTATAAATGGTTCCAGATCCATTCATTTCAATGGGGTCGCAATAAAATGCAGACAGCTGTCTGCATACATTGTTCCATTCCATGGCCCAGCAAAAAATATAGAGCATGTCCTATTCTTGTCCGAAATTGCAGACAGGAATAGGCATTTTTATAATAGGCCGCCCGTTCCTCAAATTCGGAATGCACATGGGCGGCATCTGTGTTTTGCCGATCCGCAATATGGCACTTATTCTGAACATAAAATTTCTCAATATACTGTATTTAAAGGAAAAAAACTGTCAAAAATACATTGATTAGTACATCTCCTGCTTTCCTTCTATTACAAAGCTAACTGGCCGCTTGCAGCCACCACTGTGGGGGGGCTCAGTGAATAGGAATTATAGGGGTTGCCACACTTCAGCTAATTGCATTTATCATGTAGATAAAATTAATACAGGACACTTACTAATGTATTGTGATTGTCCATTTTGCCTCCTTTACTGGCTTGATTAATTTTTCCATTGCATTATACACAGCTTGTTTCCATGGTTACAACCACCCTGCAGTCCAGCAGTGGTGGTCGTGCTTGCATACTATAGGAAAAAGTGCCGGCCTATGTGCACTCCCGCTGTCCTGGCCACCAGACAGGTTGGCACCTTTTCCTATAGTGTGCAAGCACGACCACCACTGCTGGTTTGCAGGGTGGTCGTAACTAGGGATGAGCGAACTCGAACTGTATAGTTCGGGTTCGTACCGAATTTTGGGGTGTCCGTGACATGGACCCGAACCCGGACATTTTCGTAAAAGTCCGGGTTCGGGTTCGGTGTTCGTCGCTTTCTTCGCGCTTTTGTGACGCTTTCTTGGCGCTTTTTGAAAGGCTGCAAAGCAGCCAATCAACAAGCGTCATACTACTTGCCCCAAGAGGCCATCACAGCCATGCCTACTATTGGCATGGCTGTGATTGGCCAGAGCACCATGTGACCCAGCCTCTATTTAAGCTGGAGTCACATAGCGCCGCCCGTCACTCTGCTCTGATTAGCGTAGGGAGAGGTTGCGGCTGCGACAGTAGGGCGAGATTAGGCAGATTAACTCCTCCAAAGGACTTGATTAACTGATCGATCTGCAGCTGTGGATCATTGAGCTGCTGATCCTCAATTGCTCACTGTTTTTAGGCTGCCCAGACCGTTTGTCAGTCACATTTTTCTGGGGTGATCGGCGGCCATTTTGTGTCTTGTGGTGCGCCAGCACAAGCTGCGACCAAGTGCATTTAACCCTCAATGGTGTGGTTGTTTTTTGGCTAAAGCCTACATCAGGGTGAAGCTGTCACACCAAGTGCATTTAACCAGCAATAGTCTGTTCATTTTTTGGCCATATACAAAATCAGGGGCAAGCTGCGCCTGTCACCAAGTGCATTTAACCCTCAATGGTGTGGTTGTTTTTTGGCTAAAGCCTACATCAGGGTGAAGCTGTCACACCAAGTGCATTTAACCAGCAATAGTCTGTTCATTTTTTGGCCATATACTAAATCAGGGGCAAGCTGCGCCTGTCACCAAGTGCATTTAACCCTCAATGGTGTGGTTGTTTTTTGGCTAAAGCCTACATCAGGGTGAAGCTGTCACACCAAGTGCATTTAACCAGCAATAGTCTGTTTATTTTTTGGCCATATCCCAGTCTAATTCTGTCACTAAATCCATACCGGTCACCCAGCGCCTAAATACTAGGCCTCAAATTTATATCCCGCTAAATCTCTCGTTACCGCTGTCCTGTTGTGGCTGGGAAAGTTATTTAGTGTCCGTCAAAGCACATTTTTTGTTCTGGGTTGAAATACAATTCCCAATTTAGCAATTTCATAATTTAGTCGTTTCTGCTATATCAGAGCTATTTGAAATCTATCCCTAAAAGGGTAGATCATATTGAAGGTGCACATAGGGTCATTCAGAATAACTTCACACACACGCTTCTGTGCATTTCCAAGTCTAATTCTGTCACTAAATCCATACCGGTCACCCAGCGCCTAAATACTAGGCCTCAAATTTATATCCCGCTGAATTTGAATACAATACATTGGGCCAAATAATATATTTGTTGTTGTGGTGAACCATAACAATGAGAAAAACATCTAGTAAGGGACGCGGACGTGGACATGGTCGTGGTGGTGTTAGTGGACCCTCTGGTGCTGGGAGAGGACGTGGCCGTTCTGCCACATCCACACGTCCTAGTGTACCAACTACCTCAGGTCCCAGTAGCCGCCAGAATTTACAGCGATATATGGTGGGGCCCAATGCCGTTCTAAGGATGGTAAGGCCTGAGCAGGTACAGGCATTAGTCAATTGGGTGGCCGACAGTGGATCCAGCACGTTCACATTATCTCCCACCCAGTCTTCTGCAGAAAGCGCACAGATGGCGCCTGAAAACCAACCCCATCAGTCTGTCACATCACCCCCATGCATACCAGGGAAACTGTCTCAGCCTCAAGTTATGCAGCAGTCTCTTATGCTGTTTGAAGACTCCGCTGGCAGGGTTTCCCAAGGGCATCCACCTAGCCCTTCCCCAGCGGTGAAAGACATAGAATGCACTGACGCACAACCACTTATGTTTCCTGATGATGAGGACATGGGAATACCACCTCAGCATGTCTCTGATGATGACGAAACACAGGTGCCAACTGCTGCGTCTTTCTGCAGTGTGCAGACTGAACAGGAGGTCAGGGATCAAGACTGGGTGGAAGACGATGCAGGGGATGATGAGGTCCTAGACCCCACATGGAATGAAGGTCGTGCCACTGACTTTCACAGTTCGGAGGAAGAGGCAGTGGTGAGACCGAGCCAACAGCGTAGCAAAAGAGGGAGCAGTGGGCAAAAGCAGAACACCCGCCGCCAAGAGACTCCGCCTGCTACTGACCGCCGCCATCTGGGACCGAGCACCCCAAAGGCAGCTTCAAGGAGTTCCCTGGCATGGCACTTCTTCAAACAATGTGCTGACGACAAGACCCGAGTGGTTTGCACGCTGTGCCATCAGAGCCTGAAGCGAGGCATTAACGTTCTGAACCTGAGCACAACCTGCATGACCAGGCACCTGCATGCAAAGCATGAACTGCAGTGGAGTAAACACCTTAAAACCAAGGAAGTCACTCAGGCTCCCCCTGCTACCTCTTCTGCTGCTGCCGCCTCGGCCTATTCTGCTGCTGCCGCCTCGGCCTCTTCCTCCGCCTCTGGAGGAACGTTGGCACCTGCCGCCCAGCAAACAGGGGATGTACCACCAACACCACCACCACCACCTCCGTCACCAAGCGTCTCAACCATGTCACACGCCAGCGTTCAGCTCTCCATCTCACAAACATTTGATAGAAAGCGTAAATTCCCACCTAGCCACCCTCGATCCCTGGCCCTGAATGCCAGCATTTCTAAACTACTGGCCTATGAAATGCTGTCATTTAGGCTGGTGGACACAGACAGCTTCAAACAGCTCATGTCGCTTGCTGTCCCACAGTATGTTGTTCCCAGCCGGCACTACTTCTCCAAGAGAGCCGTGCCTTCCCTGCACAACCAAGTATCCGATAAAATCAAGTGTGCACTGCGCAACGCCATCTGTAGCAAGGTCCACCTAACCACAGATACGTGGACCAGTAAGCACGGCCAGGGACGCTATATCTCCCTAACTGCACACTGGGTAAATGTAGTGGCAGCTGGGCCCCAGGCGGAGAGCTGTTTGGCGCACGTCCTTCCGCCGCCAAGGATCGCAGGGCAACATTCTTTGCCTCCTGTTGCCACCTCCTCCTTCTCGGCTTCCTCCTCCTCTTCTTCCACCTGCTCATCCAGTCAGCCACACACCTTCACCACCAACTTCAGCACAGCCCGGGGTAAACGTCAGCAGGCCATTCTGAAACTCATATGTTTGGGGGACAGGCCCCACACCGCACAGGAGTTGTGGCGGGGTATTGAACAACAGACCGACGAGTGGTTGCTGCCGGTGAGCCTCAAGCCCGGCCTGGTGGTGTGTGATAATGGGCGAAATCTCGTTGCAGCTCTGGGACTAGCCAATTTGACGCACATCCCTTGCTTGGCGCATGTGCTGAATTTGGTGGTGCAGAAGTTCATTCACAACTACCCCGACATGTCAGAGCTGCTGCATAAAGTGCGGGCCGTCTGTTCGCGCTTCCGGCGTTCACATCCTGCTGCTGCTCGCCTGTCTGCGCTACAGCGTAACTTCGGCCTTCCCGCTCACCGCCTCATATGCGACGTGCCCACCAGGTGGAACTCCACCTTGCACATGCTGGACAGACTGTGCGAGCAGCAGCAGGCCATAGTGGAGTTTCAGCTGCAGCACGCACGGGTCAGTCGCACTACAGAACAGCACCACTTCACCACCAATGACTGGGCCTCCATGCGAGACCTGTGTGCCCTGTTGCGCTGTTTCGAGTACTCCACCAACATGGCCAGTGGCGATGACACCGTTATCAGCGTTACAATACCACTTCTATGTCTCCTTGAGAAAACACTTAGGGCGATGATGGAAGAGGAGGTGGCCCAGGAGGAGGAGGAGGAGGATGAGGAAGAGGGGTCATTTTTAGCACTTTCAGGCCAGTCTCTTCGAAGTGACTCAGAGGGAGGTTTTTGGCAACAGCAGAGGCCAGGTACAAATGTGGCCAGCCAGGGCCCACTACTGGAGGACGAGGAGGACGAGGATGAGGTGGAGGAGGATGAGGATGAAGCATGGTCACAGCGGGGTGGCACCCAACGCAGCTCGGGTCCATCACTGGTGCGTGGCTGGGGGGAAAGGCAGGACGATGACGATACGCCTCCCACAGAGGACAGCTTGTCCTTACCCCTGGGCAGCCTGGCACACATGAGCGACTACATGCTGCAGTGCCTGCGCAACGACAGCAGAGTTGCCCACATTTTAACCTGTGCGGACTACTGGGTTGCCACCCTGCTGGATCCACGCTACAAAGACAATGTGCCCACCTTACTTCCTGCACTGGAGCGTGATAGGAAGATGCGCGAGTACAAGCGCACGTTGGTAGACGCGCTACTAAGAGCATTCCCAAATGTCACAGGGGAACAAGTGGAAGCCCAAGGCCAAGGCAGAGGAGGAGCAAGAGGTCGCCAAGGCAGCTGTGTCACGGCCAGCTCCTCTGAGGGCAGGGTTAGCATGGCAGAGATGTGGAAAACTTTTGTCAACACGCCACAGCTAACTGCACCACCACCTGATACGCAACGTGTTAGCAGGAGGCAACATTTCACTAACATGGTGGAACAGTACGTGTGCACACCCCTCCACGTACTGACTGATGGTTCGGCCCCATTCAACTTCTGGGTCTCTAAATTGTCCACGTGGCCAGAGCTAGCCTTTTATGCCTTGGAGGTGCTGGCCTGCCCGGCAGCCAGCGTTTTGTCTGAACGTGTATTCAGCACGGCAGGGGGCGTCATTACAGACAAACGCAGCCGCCTGTCTACAGCCAATGTGGACAAGCTGACGTTCATAAAAATGAACCAGGCATGGATCCCACAGGACCTGTCCGTCCCTTGTCCAGATTAGACATTAACTACCTCCCCATAACCATATATTATTGGACTCCAGGGCACTTCCTCATTCAATCCTATTTTTATTTTCATTTTACCATTATATTGCGAGGCTACCCAAAGTTGAATGAACCTCTCCTCTGCCTGTGTGCTAGGCCTAAATATATGCCAATGGACTGTTGCAGTGGTGGCTGACATGAAGCCTGATTCTCTGCTATGACATGCAGACTAATTCTCTGCTGACATGAAGCCAGATTGTCTGTTACGGGACCTCTCTCCTCTGCCTGGGTGCTGGGCCTAAATTTATGACAATGGACTGTTGCAGTGGTGGCTGACGTGAAGCCTGATTCTCTGCTATGACATGCAGACTGATTCTCTGCTGACATGAAGCCAGATCCTCTGTTACGGGACCTCTCTCCTCTGCCTGGGTGCTGGGCCTGAATATATGAAAATGGACTGTTGCAGTGGTGGGTGACGTGAAGCCTCATTCTCTGCTATGACATGCAGACTGATTCTCTGCTGACATGAAGCCAGATCGTCTGTTACGGGACCTCTCTGCTCTGCCTGTGTGCTAGGCCTAAATATATGCCAATGGACTGTTGCAGTGGTGGGTGACGTGAAGCCTCATTCTCTGCTATGACATGCAGACTGATTCTCTGCTGACATGAAGACAGATTCTCTGTTACGGGACCTCTCTCCTCTGCCTGTGTGTGTGCTGGGCCTCAATATATGCCAATGGACTGTTGCAGTGGTGGCTGACGTGAAGCCTCATTCTCTGCTATGACATGCAGACTGATTCTCTGCTGACATGAAGCCAGATCGTCTGTTACGGGACCTCTCTGCTCTGCCTGTGTGCTAGGCCTAAATATATGCCAATGGACTGTTGCAGTGGTGGGTGACGTGAAGCCTCATTCTCTGCTATGACATGCAGACTGATTCTCTGCTGACATGAAGACAGATTCTCTGTTACGGGACCTCCCTCCTCTGCCTGGGTGCTGGGCCTAAATATATGCCAATGGACTGTTGCAGTGGTGGCTGACGTGAAGCCTCATTCTCTGCTATGACATGCAGACTAATTCTCTGCTGACATGAAGACAGATTCTCTGTTACGGGACCTCTCTCCTCTGCCTGTGTGTGTGCTGGGCCTAAATATATGCCAATGGACTGTTGCAGTGGTGGCTGACGTGAAGCCTCATTCTCTGCTATGACATGCAGACTGATTCTCTGCTGACATGAAGACAGATTCTCTGTTACGAGACCTCCCTCCTCTGCCTGGGTGCTGGGCCTAAATATATGCCAATGGACTGTTGCAGTGGTGGCTGACGTGAAGCCTCATTCTCTGCTATGGGACCTCTCTCCAATTGATTTTGGTTAATTTTTATTTATTTAATTTTTATTTTAATTCATTTCCCTATCCACATTTGTTTGCAGGGGATTTACCTACATGTTGCTGCCTTTTGCAGCCCTCTAGCTCTTTCCTGGGCTGTTTTACAGCCTTTTTAGTGCCGAAAAGTTCGGGTCCCCATTGACTTCAATGGGGTTCGGGTTCGGGACGAAGTTCGGATCGGGTTCGGATCCCGAACCCGAACATTTCCGGGATGTTCGGCCGAACTTCTCGAACCCGAACATCCAGGTGTTCGCTCAACTCTAGTCGTAACCCCTGTATACGAGCATGTGATGGAAAAATTAATTGAAATGGTAAATCTGACACAAGTTAAAGCTGGGGCTACTCAGAAACATACCTCTCTTGACCAAAAATGACAGCATCATGAGACGACTGGACAGTACATTGCAACAAAATGAAAGTGAATGGGATCATGTTGCAACTTGCAATTTGCCACGACCTGACAATCACAAGATATCCAAGTGCAACAAGCCCCAGAGGAGCTGGTGGAGAGGATGGAAGTGGTAGTGGCCCTGATTAAGTGTTGTCATGGTGTACTCCTTCAGGCCATTGCTCCCTGGGGATCTGTGCAGTGGAAATGTAATATTGAAGAGCAATGCCAGAATGAAATGTATAACAGTCCTTTTTACTACAGAGGTAGCAGAATTAACACACACACTTGGTGAGTTATCACATTTAATTAACACGTTATTACTGTGACTGTTAACTGTGATACATCCATAAGTGCAACTTAGAACAGAACTTCAAAGGATTCAGTAAGGATTATGGAGGCAGGTTGGATGATTGCAATTTAGCAACTAGGTAGCACTGGCCTAGTAATGTTTGGCATGATGGGTGTCATAGCCTTAGTCCCTCACCGTACAGCAGTGTCTGTAGATGCTGGTTAGCAGTTTACTCTGCTTTCTAGCTTCTCAAGGCTTCACTTAATGCAGAAGAATAAGTGATCTCTCTGGAGAATCCTTTTTGCTCAGGGGTGCACTGAGGAGAGGTGAAGCGATTGCCTTAGGCAGTGCCAGGTAGGTGCCAGGTAGGGGCAAGTGGGGGGCAGCAGAAGGGTCATAGGTAATTAACCCTTCCTTTGTGGAAGTTCTCATATCTGTATATTCTACTGAATCGCTGTTTTCAGGACAGTGACACAGTTGAATGCTGTGGTGGGGCCCAGGAGCAATGTCTCCCTACCCCACCATTCCCTCTAATAGCTTTTATTCCTACTTCCTGTAGCCTATCAGAGGCTGGTGTCATCATCATCGTGCTGCCTGAGCTGGGCTGCATACAGCTCAGGGCAAAGACGGTAAGAGGTCTGTGTCCTGCACCGTATTGCTGACAGCAGAGTGGAGGAAAGTATTTGAGTTTATTATTTTTATTTGGCAGCACAATGTGGGTGGGGGGGAGTCATTATTTTGTTACTTGGGGGTAGCACTATTGGCACGTTGGGGTCTCTAAAAAGGAACATTTTTGTACTGGCACGCATTATAAGGGGGCCACTGTGAGGACATTTGTTCTACTGGGGGCAATTAAAGGGGGTAATTTTTTTGTATTGACACGTTATAAGGGAGAATTATTTGTACTGACACATAAAAAGGTATTTTTTATACAGGCACACATTACAGGAGGGATTATTACTACTTAGGGCACTATGGGGCATTATTACTTCCGCGGGCAAAATGAGGGGCATTTTTACTATTGGTGGGGCTTTTGGGAGGAACATTACAGTGGGGGGCACCCTGGCACAGTATCGACTTTGCACTATTATTTTTGGAGGACACTATTGTTACGACACTGAGTGTTAGGGACACTATTTGCTGGGCACAGGTATTTTTTAGGGCACAAAAAAAAATGTGCCAGTAATTATTGAAAGGAGCACTATCTGTGTGGTATTAGTATTTTCAGGTGGCCTGTTCCTGCAGTTTAGTTTTGGGGAGCACATTGGGCATAGTATTAGAGGATGGCAGAATAGGCTGTTCAGAAGGTGGCGAGGTAGATGGAAGAGTAGGAAACTAAGATGCCTGTTTGTCATATACTGCAGAGACAAGAGATGGTTGAAAAAAATCATTATGGTGGTCTGGTCTGAATGGAGAACATAAGGAAAGAGAATGTCTACATAAGAGGGGACTTCACTGGATGTAAGACGTATGGGGCACTGTATTAGGGCTCATGCACACAAACATATATTTTTTCCCGTGTCGTTCCGTTTTCTTTGCGGAAAAAAAATGGAAGTTACTCCGTGTGTATTCCTTTTCCGTATGTCCGTATTTCCGTTCTGTAATTTAAAAAAAAACATGTCCTATTATTGTCCGCATTACGGACTAGGATAGTACTGTTCTATGAAGGGCCAGCTGTTCCGTTCCTCAAAATACGGAATGCACACGTCATCCATATTTTTGCGGATCTGTTTTTTGCAGAACGCAAAATACATACGGTTGTGTGCATGAGGCCTTACCCTGTATGTTGTGTAGAGTTTTAAGTAATGTTTTTCCAAGTATGCCTTTAACAGTAGGACTGGAGGGAAGGGGTTAGGTTAAGAATTTAGCATGGGGGGGGGGGGGGTCAGTTTTTACCTCAGGCAGCAGAAAGACTAGGTGCACCCCTGGGTGAGCTACTTCTCTGTAACTACACAGCAACATCCCCTCCTGGCAGGAAGCAGGACCAGCCCACTCCTACCAAATGGGGAGGAACAGGGTGGCTAACCATAATACTGATTAACCCTTAGGCCCCTTTCACACGAGCGTGTCTGGATAAGGTCCGGATGTGTTGCGGCAAACCCGCGCGAGTAGGCACCCAATTGCAATCAGTTTTGACGGCGATTGCGTTCCGTTGTTCAGTTTTTATCGCGCGGGTGCAGTGACGTCATCAAAGGTCCTTTTCCTGTGCACACCAAAGAAGAAGACAGAAGAGAAGCCGGGCTGCGTGATCAAGTGGATTAAGTTGAGTTATATTATTATAATTTTTTTTTTAACCCCCTCTAGCCCTATTGTACTATGCATTCTGTATTAAGAATGCTATTATTTTCCATGTTATAAGGGAAAATAATAATGATCGGGTCCCCATCCCGATTGTCACCTAGCAACAGTGCGTGAAAATCGCACCGCATCCGCACTTGCTTGCGGATGCTTGCAATTTTCACGCAGCCCCATTCACTTCTATAGGGCCTGTGTTGCGTGAAAAACGCAGAATATAGAACATGCTGCGATTTTCACACAACGCAGAAGTGATGCGTGAAAATCACCGCTTGTGTGAACAGCCCCATAGAAATGAATGGGTCCGGATTAAGTACGGATGCAATGCGTTCACGTCACGTGAAAACTCGCTCGTGTGAAAGGGGCCTTACCTTCCACATCTTCACTGGTAGTAATGGCCACAAAATGTGGCACAACATGTGGTGACATTACCAAGAACTGGACGTCCCTCCAAAATTGATGAAAAGATGAGAAGAAAACTGGTCTGGGATTCTACCAAGAGGCCTACAGCAACATTAAAGGAGCTGCAGGAATATCTGGCAAGTACTGGCTGTGTGGTACATGTGACAACAATCTCCCATATTCTTCATATGTCTGGGCTATGGGGTAGAGTGGCAAGATGAAAGCCTTTTCTTAAGAAGAAAAACATCCAAGCCAGGCTACATTTTACAAAAACACATCTGATGTCTCCCAAAAGCATGTGGGAAAAGGTGTTATGGTCTGATGAAACCAAGGTTGAACTTTTTGGCCATAATTCAAAAGATATGTTTGGCCCAAAAACAACACTGCACATCTCCAAAAGAACACCATACCCACAGTGAAGCATGGTAGTGGCAGCATCATGCCAAGGGGCTGTTTTTCTTCAGCTGGAACTGGGGCCTTAGTTAAAGGGTTTCTACCACCAGAAATACTGTTATGTAGCTGACTGATATAGCGATTCGCTAATGTAAGCACTACATAACAGTATGTTTTTAACAGTAGTTCCCGCAGCCGTTTTTGTTAAAAACATACTTTTATAGATATGCTAATGAGCCTCTAGGTGCTATGTGGGCGTCATTAGCACCTAGAGGGCTCCGTCCACTAACCATTTCAGCCGCCCATCGCGTCCCTCCAGCCCGTCCCGCTCCTGTTGATTGACGTGAAACTTCTCAGTATCGAGTACCAATTCCCGCGCCTGCGCCGTGCGCTTCTGTATTCGGCGCAGGCGCAGTGAGTAAATGCCGCGCTCCTGGTGCCGGCTTCCTCGTTGTAACGTAGTTGGCGCAGGCACAGTGAGGAAGCCGGCGCCGGAAGAATACAGAAGCACACGGCGCAGGCGTGGGAATTGGTACTCGATACTGAGAAGTTTCACGTCAATCAACAGGAGCGGGACGGGCTGGAGGGACGCGATGGGCGGCTGAAATGGTTAGTGGACGGAGCCCTCTAGGTGCTAATGATGCCCACATAGCACCTAGAGGCTCATTAGCATATCTATAAAAGTACGTTTTTAACAAAAACGGCTGCAGGAACTACTGTTAAAAACATACTGTTATGTAGTGCTGACATTAGCTCATCGCTAATGTCAGTCAGCTACATAACAGTATTTCAGGTGGTAGAAACCCTTTAAGCTAGAGGGAATTATGGACAGTTCCAAATACCAGTCAATATTGGCACAAAACCTTCAGGCTTCTGCTAGAAAGCTGAACATGAAGAGGAACTTCATCTTTCAGCATGACAACTACCCAAAGTATACATCAAAATCAACAAAGGAATGGCTTCACCAGAAGAAGATTAAAGTTTTAGAATGGCCCAGCCAGAGCCAAGACCTGAATCCGATTTGGAGTGTTTTTGCAAAGAAGAGTGGGCAAATCTTGCCAAGTCAAAATGTGCCATGCTGATAGACTCATACCCAAAAAGAGAGTGCTGTAATAAAATCTAAAGGTGCTTCGACAAAGTATTAGTTTATGGGTGTGCACACTTATGCAACCATATTTTATTTTTATATTTTTTCTTCCCTCTACCTAAAAGATTTCAGTTTGTTTTTCGATTGAGTTGTACAGTTTATAAGTCACATTAAAGGTGGAAAAAGTTCCGAAATGATTTATCTTTGTCTCATTTTTTTTACATCACAGAAACCTGACATTTTAACAGAAGTGTGTAGACTTTTTATATCCACTGTATATGCAGGTAAATGCATACATACATTATATCTACAGTGTGCCCAGTTCACACTAGTTATGCCCACAATTAGCACCCAAACAGTAGTTATGCCCACAGTGGGCCCCCTCACAGTAGTTATGCCCACAATGGCCCCCCTCAAAGTTGTTATGGCCACAATGGGCCCCCTCACAGTAGTTAGGCCCACATTGGGCCCCCTCACAGTAGGTAGGCCCACATTGGACCCCCTTACAGTAGATATGCCCACATTGGGCCCCCCACAGCAGTTATGCCCACAATGGCCCCCTTCACAGTTGTTATGCCCACAATGGGCCCCCTCACAGTAGTTAGGCCCACATTGGGCCCGCTCACAGTAGGTAGGCCCACATTGGACCCCCTTACAGTAGATATGCCCACATTGGGCCCCCCCACAGCAGTTATGCCCACATTGGGCCCCCTCACAGTAGATATGCCCACATTGCCCCCCCCCCCACCCCAAAGTAGTTATGCTCATGCCTTGCTAGAGTGTCTGTATTCTTATAATGATCTTGAAGGGCAATGACTTGACCCTGCTCTGTCATGACATTGATCCTGTTCAAATAGTTACATAGTTAAGGCTACTTTCACAGTAGCGTTCGGGGCTCCGCTTGTGAGTTCCGTTTGAAGGCTCTCACAAGCGGCCGCGAACGGATCCGTACTGCCCTAATGCATTCTGAGTGGATGCGGATCCGCTCAGAATGCATCAGTCTGGCACCGTTTGTCCTCCGCTCCGCTCAGCAGGCGGACACCTGAACGCTGCTTGCAGCGTTCGGGTGTCCGCCTGGCCGTGCGGAGGCAAACGGATCCGTCCAGACTAAGGCTCCATTCACACGTCCGCAGAATGTGTCCACATCCGTTCTGCAATTTAGCGGAACGGGTGCGGACCCATTCATTCTCTATAGGGACGGAATGGATGCGGACAGCACACAGTGTGCGGTCGGCATCCGCAATTGCGGAGCGCGGCCCCGATCTTTGGGTCCGCAGCTCCGCAAAAGATAGAACATGTCCTATTCTTGTCCGCAGCTTGCGGACAAGAATAGGCATTTCTATGGGGGTGCCGGGCTGGTGTGTTGCGGACCCGCAATTTGCTGGTCCGCAACACATCACGGACGTGTGAATGGAGCCTTAGGCTACTTTCACATTAGTGTTTTTCTTTTCCGGCATAGAGTTCCGTCACAGGGGCTCTATACCGGAAAAGAACTCATCAGGCATATCCCCATGAATTCTGAATGGAGAGTAATCCGTTCAGTTTGCATCACGATGTCTTCAGTTCAGTCATTTTGACTGATCAGGCAAAAGAAAAAACCGTAGCATGCTACGGTTTTATCTCCGGCGAAAAAAACTGAAGACTTGCCTGAATTCCGGATCCGGCATTTTTTCCATAGGATCCGTCCTTCCGGTCTGCGCATGTGCAGACCTTTAAAAATGAGGGGAAAAAAAAAAACTGTCCCTTTTTTCCTGATGACACCGGAAAAACGGATCCGGTATTGCAATGCATTTTTTTGACGGATCAGGCATTTTTCAGACTGATCAGGAACTGCCTGCCGGAATCAAACTACGCAAGTATGAAAGTACCCTTACAATGTAAGTCAATGGGGACGGATCCGTTTGAAGTTGACGCAATATGGCTCAATTTTCACGGATCCGTCCCCCATTGACTTTCAATATTTTTTAATTTTTTTTTTGTTCATGGTAATGAAAACGGATCCATTCTGAACGGATCTAAGCGTTTGCATTATAGGTGCGGATCGGTCTGTGCAGATACCAGTCGGATCCGCACCTAAACGCAGGTGTGAAAGTAGCCTAATATGGTGGAAAAAATACATAAGTCCATCAAGTTCAACCAAGGAATAGGTGGGGACACAAATCCCAGAAGGAAGTGAGAGACTATTCCACAGCTTCACAGTTCTTACAGTAAAGAAGCTTTGATGCTTCTGGAGACTGAACTTTCTCTTCCCCAGTCAAAGGCAGTGAGCGCCCCCTTGTCTTTTGAGGGCATTTTACATGGAACAGTTTTTCGCCATATTTTTTGTACGGCCCATTTATATATTTGCATAGGTTAATCATGTCCCCCCTTAGATGTCTCTTCTCAAGACTAAATAAATGTAATTCTTTTAATCTTTCTTCATAACTAAGACCCTCCATGCCTCTTATCAGTTTAGTCGCACTATATTGTGGTCACTATTACCAAGTGTTTCTTGAACAGTAACATTTCCAACAAGCTCTGCATTAGTGTTGATCGAGCATGCTCGGCCAAACACCAGCTTGACTCAAGCATCTCGATGCTCGGCAGTCGGCACATGGCGGTATTCGACTGAATACCGCATGTGCTCGAGCACAATGCTCGAGTCTCCTCCCCGCACATTTGTTGGCTGCTACGCAGCCAATAAACGTGCAGATAAGTACTGCCCTTCACTGTAATGCTGTAGCCATGTTGGTTACTGGCATGAACAGTGATTGGCTGGCCGAAACATGTCATTGGGTGCTATGTTGCATCCTATGACACGTGTTCGGCTCAGTGTTAGTCAGGGAGAGCTGTGCTGAGGAAGGGAAAGATAGTGTAGGGAGTGAAATTCGTTTTTTTGTTAAGTTGAAAGGACTATTATTGTGGGTGGCAGCAGCAATATATATTTTTAGCGCAAACTGCGCTAAATTGCTAAACTTTACAGACCCAAAAGTCATTTTAAGGGCTACTGTGTGTGGCAGCAATATCTATTTTCAGCGCATTATGCGCTAAATAGCGTGCAATAGTTAGGCCGCTGCAGTCAGCGACATTATTTGCGCTACATCTCCTGTGTAACGTGTGCGCATCCCCCAAATATCTGTGACATCCAGTGTACTTTTTCTGTAGACGGGGTCCGCTGTGGACAGTGACATTACCTGGGGTACATCGCCTGTGTAATGTTTCCACATCACAAATATCTATGATGTTCCCTGTAATTTATTATTAGCTGCTGCTAACATCAGCGACATTATCTACAGTATTTCTCCTGTGTAACCTTTGCACATCCCAAATACCTGTAACATTTCCTGTAATTTTTTATTAGCTGCTGGTGACATCAGCAACATTATCTGGTTCAATCTTCTTTTTCTCGTCCTCCTCCTCTTCCATCATATCAACATGCTTATTAGTCTGCCCTCGCTCCTAATGTTGTAGAGGGCCAGCTCACCTGCAGGCCCTCGCATGTAATGTTTTAGAGGGTCAGCTCACCTGCAGGCCCTCACCTAAAATCTTTTAGAGGGTCAGCTCACCTGCAGGCCCTGGCATAGAATGTTTTAGAGGGTCAGCTCACCAGCAGGCCCTCACCTACAATCTTTTAGAGGGTCAGCTCACCTGCAGACCCTTGCATATAATCTTTTATAGGGTCAGCTCACAGCAGGCCCTCAACCATAATATTTTACAGGGTCATCTCACCAGCAGGCCCTCGCCCGTGATGTTTCAGAGGGTCACCAGCAGGCCCTTGCTCCTAATGTTTTTGAGGGTCACCAGCAGGCCATCAATCATAATTTTTCCAGGGTGTATGATGCCCTCCTTTATGTGTAATAAAAGGGTGTATTGGAGTGCGGTTCCTTGTAATTTTTGGCAGCCCTTTCACTTAGTGCATAGGCTTTGAGTGTAGGAGTCCCACTACCTGAACAATTGTACCACAATGTGAATGAGGCCCTCATTATGTGATATACAGGTTGTATCGGAGTACACTTGCACTTTATATACAAGTAAATATACAGGAAAGAATGTTTCCTAACAATTTTTCCTCTTAAAAACTATTTTATCTTCGATTTTGCGCTTATTATTGTCAGTCTGTAAAAGTGGCGTACTACTCAGACAACATCGTTCCCAGCAGTGACCTGGAGTCCAAGATGCATCCAGACATCCTCCCCATGCTGCTCCTGAACCATTTCTGTGGTGTTTTCGATAAATTTCTGACCTTTTCCTATGAACCAGACACCCTCCCCTCTGCAAAGCAGGGGCTGCCTGGTTTAATGCTCAGGTTCTCCCATTGACTTCCATTGTGCTTGGGTGCTCGGTAGAGCAACAGCGCATCCCAAGGTGTTCAAATCGAACACCCAAGCACTTTGGTGCTCGATCAACACTACTCTGCATAATTAGAAATTACCAGATCCAACAGAGCATTGCCCCTAGTAGGAGTTTCTACAAACTGGCCCATAAAATGGTCCTGCAGAAAGTTAAGGAATCTTCTCTGCGCAATCTTCTTGTGGTTGAGGCAGAACCATGACCCCAGTCAATGTCTGGGAAGTTAAAATCTCCCATTATGACCACTGTACTAGATGTGCAGCCTGCTCTATTGGGTTATACAGTTGAGTTTCTATCTCCTCTGTGATGTTAGGGGGTCTATAGATTACATAAAGTATTATTTTATCAGTGTTTATATCTCTTTGAACTTCCACCCATAAGGTTTCCACATCCTCACCATCGGCACCCACAATTGCCTCTTTCACACTTGTCCTCAGATCACTCCTCACATGCAGGCACACGCCACCGCCTTTTCTATTGACCCGGTCTTTCCTAAATAGTGCAAAACCCTCAATATTTACAGCCCAGTCATGCAAAGAATCCAACCATGTCTCAGCCACACCAGCTACATCTATGTGTTCTTCTAGTACCATAGCCTCCAGCTCCCCCATTTTGCTAGCTAGACTTCTGGCATTTGTGAAAATACATTTATAATTATTATTACCTGTAAAGTCTCCCCTGTATTCACTTCAAAAATGTGTCCAAATCTCCTGTTAGAGACAAAGTTCCTGGATCTTTAAACAAACAATTCACGGTGAGTATTTAAAGCGGCGTCCCGCTATTACTCACTGCTCGATGCTTGCTGTTGACTGCTGAAGTTCCGGTCCACTGTGATTGTAGGACTTTACTCCAAGGTTGCCTCTGCTCTGCAAGGTTGCCTCTGCCTGTTGTCTAAATACAATATCAGTATGTCCCTTTGTCTATTTCTAAAATATAATATATAAGATATAAAAATATGATATAAAATCTAAATATAATAAAATTATTTTGTAACATTATTTATTATTATTTATCAAGAACAATATTGCTGATGGACTGGATATTCTTCCGATCAGCAATATTGTTCTTGATAAATAATAATAAATAATGTTACAAAACAATTGTATTATATTTAGATTTTATATCATATTTTTATATCTTATATATTATATTTTAGAAATAGACAAAGGGACATACTGATATTGTATTTAGACAACAATTCCCTAATGGAATAAGGATACATAGTATGTCCAATTTCTTAATGGATTAATAGTATAAATTTTGAGAAGAATAAAATATATATTCCATTGGAATTATTGGATCAAGCTCTTTGGATGGTAGGGAAATGGCAAAATCGCTTAGACATCGCAGCAAAATGAGATGCGTTTTATCCATGTCATGTGAATGAAGATAATAGTTGTCAATTCCGAGCGCAGTATAATTTTGTAATTATATGGATTAAGATTGGTGTGTGATTGCAAAAGGAAAGGGAAGCAATATATAAATAAGGGTATATTTTGTTGGAACATTTTGAACGTGCAAACAATGATCAAAGGATCTGTACCACATCTTGAAAAATAGGAGGAGCAACCCCTAAATGAGAAATTGGAATCAGCAAGGATCTTATATAAAAAGAACATTTCAAGGGGGATTGATTACCACTGAGGAAGGGGCAACGTCAAGCTCCGAAACGCGTTTGGTCCAAGACCCCCATTTGACTTATATGAACTTTTGCTGATTATATGCTGTAATTATCCCAGGTTGATCTCAATAAAGACCGGAATATCCTGCAAACAACAGGGACCTGGCACGCTGAGTAATTAAGATCTCATCACGAGGTTACCACATACCGTGACTGCAGACCGAATCCAGCGTGGGAGCAGGTAACTAAGTTCTCAGAGGACACCGGCTCTTTAGTGTAACGGAGCGGTGCCCAGAGAAACTTAGACCGGCGGCAGAGGCAACCTTGGAGTAAAGTCCTACAATCACAGTGGACCGGAACTTCAGCAGTCAACAGCAAGCATCAAGCAGTGAGTAATAGCGGGATGCCACTTTAAATACTCACCGTGAATTGTTTGTTTAAAGATCCAGGAACTTTGTCTCTAACAGGAGATTTGGACACATTTTTGAAGTGAATACAGGGGATACATTTAGATCACTAAGAACGTCCCCAACGGCTTTTTATAATATCCTAGCTGTAACTGAGATCTAACTGCCACAAGCTGCGGAGTGGATAGCACTACATTGTTGCACTGACGTTTATTTATTCATGGTCTTTTATCCTTTGTCTTGAATGATCAATTTTTAGGTTGTTCCACTGTCATATATGTATTAGATGTATGCGGTAAATTAATAGGCTATCACATATTTTATAAGCTAATATTTTTATATTTTATAAGTTATTAAATCCAATGGTAACTTGCATATGTCAATAAATTAAGTAGTAATCACCTATTTGCACACGTCTTTTGCATGGTCCTACTTATAGAGAGAGTGCCCAGTATTTTTATCTCATTGTTCATATTTGTTAGAGGAGGGGCGAATCCTCTTTACTGTGAGCACCTCCTTCTGTGGTCTCTTCCACTCCTGTGCGTCTCATACAACCAATTTCATATTTGGTATTGTTGCTTCCTGATCTATAAAAATACCACGTGATCTAAACTGTCAGATGAATATTGTATATAACAAAAATCAAAAATATTTTTTATTAACTTGCCTGTCAAACAGTGTAATAGAGAGCAATCAAAAATCATATGTATCCTAAAATAGTACCAACACAACTGCCACCTTATTCCGTAGTTTCCAAAATGGGGTCTTTTTTGGAGTTTCTACTCTAGGGGTGCATCAGGGGGTCTTCAAATGTGACATGGCAACTTAAAAAAATCTGCCCTCCAAAAACCATATGGCATTCCTTTCGTTCTGCACCATGCCATGTGCCCATACAGCAGTTTACGACCACATATGGGGTGTTTCTGTAAACTACAGAATCAGGGTAATAAATATAGAGTTTTGTTTGGCTGAAATTCTGAAATGTCATCTACATTTTCCTTTAATTCATGTGGATCACCTAAAGGGTTAACAAAGTTTGTAAAATCAGTTTTGAATACCTTGAGCGGTGTAGTTTTTAAAATGGGGCCTTTTATGGGTGGTTCCTATTATGTAAGCCTCACAAAGTGACTTCAGACCTGAACTGGTCCTTAAAAAGTGGGTTTTGGAAATTTTCTGGAAAATTTCAAGATTTGCTTCTATACTTCTAAGCCTTCTAACATCCCAAAAAAAGGAAATGTCATTTACAAAATGATCCAAGCATGAAGTAGACATATGGGAAATGTAAAGTAATAACTATTTTAAGAGGTATCTCTATCTGTTATAAGAGCAGAGAAATTGAAATTTTGAAAATTGCTAAAATTTCTAAATTTTGGGTAAATTTTGTATTTTTTATAAATAAAAAAGAAATATTTTGACTCAATTTTACCACTGTCATGAAGTACATTATGTGACGAGAAAAATCTCAGAAAGGCTTGGATAAGTCAAAGCGTTTTAAAGTTATCACCACATAAAGTGACACTGGTCAGATTTGCAAAAAATGGCCTGGTCCTTAAGGTGAAAAATTGCAGGGTCCTGAAGGGGTTAAATGTCAGTACCAAAATGCAAGCATTTAACTCACAAGGACCTTTGCTATAAACTATATGCAGCTATTTGCATTCACTCCCACAAAATTACACTTAGCACTCCGGTTCTTTAAACTCCACTTATTCCGAAGCCTCTTAGTACAGCAAGCCCAGTGAGAGCGAATGTCGCTGTCAATCAAAGATGGAAATCTCTGGGTGTAACTGTACATTAAGGGGGACATTTATCAAAACGGATGCAAAGGAAAACAGGCCTAGTTGCCCATAGCAACCAATCAGATTTCACCTTTCATTTTTCAGAACTCCTTTGGAAAATGAAAAGTGGAATCTGGTTGGTTGCTATGGGCAACTAAGCCAGTTTTCCTTTGTATCTGTTTTAATAAATCTCCCCCTAGGTCTTGCCACAACTTGACAGGTAGCTACATACAGCTGACTTCCTACTGCATTGGCCAGGAATGTACCTAACGTCTAGGTGGTCACTCCATTGGCAACCTGGAAACATGATCAAGGGGTGCCAGTGGCAGCAGCAGCTGGAAGCTTAGACAGTCCCATGATGGGGCTAAAAGAAAAACTCCCTAATATATATATATATATATATAAATATATATATATATATTTATTTATTTTTTACACATACATACATACTCATTCCATAGCACTGTACATATGAAAAGGGGTCAGTCACATACATAATACAGACAATTGCACTAAGCATGAATAAGATGATTTACAAATTGGTACAGAAGGAGAGAGGGCCCTGCCCGTGAGGGCTTACAATCTACATGGTATGGGAGAAGGACACAGTAGGAGAGGGTAAAGCTGGTCATGGTGGGCAATGGGGAGCCAGTAAAGGGATTGGCAGAGGGGGAGGCAGAGGAGTAAGGGCTCTTTCACACAAGTGGATGCCGTGCGGGTAATCCGCTGCACGAAAGAGAGCCAAGCCCCGCTCCGGACAGCAGAGACACGGAGCAGTAACATGATTGGTAATGCTCCGTGCCTCTCTGTGATCTTTTTACTACAAAAATCACAGTGAGATAAAGTTGTCACCGGGATTTTGTAGTAAAAAGATCACAGAGAGGCACGGAGCATTATCAATCATGTTACTGCTCCGTGTCTCTGCTGTCCGGAGCGGGGCTTAGCTGTCATTAATCCGCTCGTGTGAAAGAGCCCTAAAAGGGTGAGAGGTGGATTAGTCGGGCAGCAGAGTTGAGGATAGATTGGGTGGGTGCGAGAGTGCTAGATGGAAGGCCACAGAGGAGAATGTTGCAGTAGTCTAGGGGGGAGATGGTGAGGACATGTACAAGCATTTTCACAGACTCAAAGTTGAGGAAAGCGCGGATGCAGGAGATGTTTTTGAGTTGGAAGCGGCAGGAGGACGAAAGGGCTTGGATGTGCGGTCGGAAAGAGAGGGCAGAATCCAATATCACTCCAAGGCAGCAGACTTGGTTGACCATGGAACGTGTGCAGCCATTGATCATGATAGATAGGTCTGTTGGGGGTGGGGTGTTGAGCAAGATGGGGGAAAGATGATAACCGTGTAATAAAATCAAAATGTTAGTTATACTTTACAATAAATGTCATAACGAATAATATAACAATAAAGGGGGAATTAATGTACTGTATTTTCTCCCTCCTCTCCAAAAATATAAATAAAAGTTATTAAAAGCTACCCAAAATTATACAAAAACAGATTAGTACATCACCTTTCAAATGGAATAGTCTGACTTCTCGTATTCTTCTTGCTGGACAAAAGTTGTCTGGCTCCTTCATCCAATATAAACCCAGGGACAAAAATGGAAACTAGTGTTCATTGAAATTTAGATAATCTCAAGACACGGTTATCTATAAGAGCACTGGTGTTCTTCCAAGAACGAAGATTAGTAAATGTCATATTTATCTCCTTTAATTTGTGTTTACTTGTGTAATGGGCAAATACAGGGTTCCTTTCAGATGAGATACCGTAGTCAAAAAATGTAATGTCTTTCGTGACCCTTTAAGCCAGGAACACATGATGGCGACACGTCGCATAGCAGCTAGTCTCAGAAAAGTCAAGCCACAAAAAACATTTGTGTAGCTCGCTGTCACATGTGAGATGGTTGTAAGGACACAACCAAATAGCAAAAAAAATGAGAAATGCAGGCAAGTCTCATGCGACTCATATTGTAGTCCATGATAGTAAAATCTTATCCAACTTGCATCATGCAACCAAAAATCCAATAGTGTTGGATTTTCTGTAATTGTCAGATTTCAGTCATAATATGTGCTGCGAGCCCCAGAGGATCTAGTGTATAGGATAGGAGTGGTAGTGGCCCCGATGAAGTGTTGTGTCACAGTGTACTCCCTCAGGCCGTTGTTGTCTGGAAAACGGTGCAGTGGAAATACAAGGGGTCATTGATTATCCAGAAATATGCCTATATTAGGCGTATTTCTGGCGCAGCAATCTGCAATTTTCCCAACGCTCATACCAGGTCTAAAAAAGTGGGCATGGCATGAAAAAAAGGACGGGCTGGCAGCATTCATCATTTTCTACACCTGTTTTAGGTGTGGAAAATGTTCTAAATGCAAGACAGCATGGAAACTGTCTCACATTTAGAACTGGTGCTGGATGCGCCTCTACATAACTTCGGCGGATCCACCGAAGAAGCTGAGTTATAGAGCCAGTCTGTCAGTACAGCAGAGCCAGAGAGAAGCAGATGTAGCAGAGACGAGTTTGCCTGCCAGTTTCATGCTAAAGCCTGCTGGGACCAAGACAAAATCTGTAAACTGTTTGGAAAAACTTTTACCAAAGTAAAGCTGCTGTTCAACTTCATCAAAAGGTCAGGACTCAATTATTTCTTCAAATCTCTCAATTATTCCCCCCCATTTATTGCTTCAGAGCCAAAGCCTGGGCTCTAGTCGAATCCAGGTAGGAGCACCGTGACACACATAAAAAAACATTTTAGGCTGCACTACACCACTCGGCATTTCCTACACCTGGGTCGGATTGTGGAGGGCCCTAGGGGGAGGTACCCATTGCACAGTGCAGCATATTATACTGCCCCAGCAAACCAAATACCACAATACAGCATAATATATTGCCCAGCAGAACTAAATACCACAGTGCAGCACAATATACTGCCCCAGCAGAACCAAATACCACAGTGCAGCATATTATACTGCCCCAGCAAACCAAATACCACAATACAGCACAATATATTGCCCAGCGGAACTAAATACCACAGTACAGCCCAATATACTGCCCTAGCAGAACCAAATACCACAGTGCAGCACAATATACTGCCCTAGCAGAAGCGAATACCACAGTACTGCACCATATACTGCCCCAGCTGAACCAAATACCACAGTGCAACAAAATATACTGCTCCAGCAGAACCAAATACCACAGTGCAGCACAATATACTGCCCCAGCAGAACTAAATACCACAGTGCAGCACAATATCCGGTACTGCCTCAGCTGAACCAAATACCACAGTACAGCACAATATACTGCCCCAGCAGAACCAAATACAACAGTGCAGCACAATATACTGCCCCAGCAGAACTAAATACCACAGTGCAGCACAATATCCGGTACTGCCCCAGCTGAACCAAATACCACAGTACAGCACAATATACTGCCCCAGCAGAAGCGAATACCACAGTGCAGCACAATACACTGCCCCAGCAGAACCAGATACCACAGTGCAGCACACAATACTGCCCCAGCAGAACCAATTACCACAGTGCAGCACAATATACTGCCCCAGCAGAAGCGAATACCACAGTGCAGCACAATATACTGCCTCAGCAGAACCGAATACCACAGTGCAGCACAATACACTGCCCCAGCAGAACCAGATACCACAGTGCAGCACACAATACTGCCCCAGCAGAACCAATTACCACAGTGCAGCACAATATACTGCCCCAGCAGAAGCGAATACCACAGTGCAGCACAATATACTGCCTCAGCAGAACCGAATACCACAGTGCAGCACAATACACTGCCCCAGCAGAACCAAACACCACACTGCAGCACAATATACTGCCCCAGCTGAACCAAATACCACAGTGCAGAACAAAATGTTGTCCCAGCAGCACAAAATACCTTCTCAGAAGCTGCCCCTCTGTGGTGGCCATTGTTAGCTGTCACATTCTGTCCTTCTCAACCTTTTTTTAAATATGCAACGTAGGTACGATAAGGGAGGTTGGGTGCAGCAAGAGCAAGGCCTGGTCCCTACATACAGAGTGTGCCCCAGAGGAACCATGTCTACCTCTCCTTCACTGCCACATGCCTGCCCAGGGTTCTCCAATATAGTGAGCAACCCTCGATTGCCCATAACCGTGACCTCACTTCGCTATACCCTGCAGGTCTGGCATGTTGCATAAATTGGCATCACGAACAGGATCCGAACATTCCTGCGCCATTGCGGATACAAAAACTGTGTGCTGTAAATTGCCTTAAAGTGACAAGCCCTAATTGCTTTATTGAAACTTGCTGGGCCAAAGTGAACTGTGATAATTGCGGTGTGAAAATTGCATTGTATGGACTGTTTTCTGCTTATTGAAGCCACCGCTTGCTGTCAGTGAATAGACAGCGATTTTGCTCAAAGATGGCCGCTTAGCTTGATTGGATTTGTTTGCTGCGTCATCTTCATACTGAATTGGCGGTAAAAATTGGCGCCTTCTGCTGAAAAGTGCGGAAAGGCTATATGCTGGCGCCACCGCCTTGTCTGGACATTTGCATGTCTGCCGAAATGGACTCCGCCTCCCCCATACTGGAATACCTGTGGGGCGGCCTCCCAGTGCAATGGGAGGATCTGTCTGCAATTGTTGGCGCCACCCTGTCGCTCTCCAGAGAAGGATCGAGCATGTTGAGGAGTGAGGACTGCTCTGCTGAGATGTCTGCGCCTGATCTGTTAACAATGAACATTGTTGGTGTAGAGCAAGAGGACGCTCCACCGGCCTACTCTCCGGGACCGGAGAGACCCACCTGCCCGCCACCGAGGACGCAACCGGAGACCTACTATGGCTCTTGGAGAGACTTTTTCCAGCCCTCGTTTAAGTGGTCAGCTTTAGAGGCAGAGATCCGGGAGGCCGCAATAAAGAAAACTACCAAGACCAAAATCTACTATGAAGAACTGGCAAAGGCCGTTCATGAGTGCCACATTGACACCCAACCCCGCCTAGAAAGGAGAATGGGGTTGGTTGTGGCCTTTGACAAGGACCGAGGCTTCGGTTTTATCAAGGACTATATCACCGGCAGAGACTTATATGTTAATCGGAGGTCCGTCAAGCGGAGTTACCTCCCAGAGCATCTGCATAACCTCCGCGAGGGAGAGGAAGTAGAGTTCACCCCTGCCGAGGGCCTGCGAGGCCTCTATGCCACTTCCGTGTCCCGTCCTAAAAAGAAAACGGAGGACTGGGACCTTGATGAGGACCACCCTGGCTGCGAGCGCGAACCTGTGCGCTCTCCAGAACCGGCCCATCATGCCTTCCAAGAACGGGGTTCCTTCATTGGCCCGAACATCTTTTGGCAACCTACAGTGGTGGAGAAGAGGGTAAGCCCATGGCCCTCACCTGAGCTGCCTCGCAGGGAGAAGACTGTCCGTGAACTGCAAGATGCCGAAAGATTCCGTGCTGCCCTGGACAACATCAGAAGAGGAAGAAAAGCGGACGCCTCACCTGAACCTGCAGCGGCTGCGCAGGATGCGCCAACTCCTGTACAAATGCCGGCGGCGACAGCGGAGGACAGCGACCCCGACTCCGAAAGCCTGGACGACCAGATCGTGCGGCTGGAGAAGAAACTACGGGAGCTGCACCAGATTGCCTCCGCCAGGATCCAGACTCCACCTGACCTAAAAGAAAGTGGACTTAAGGACTCGGACGTCTCCGGGTCTAAAGTGAGAGTACCTGTCCCTTCCAGCCGGCCCTCTTTAGTGTCAGCACCTGCGGTGAGGTCCTCCTATGCTGTGCACCGGCGCACAGAGCCAGTCGTCCAGGAACCCACCGGACCGCTTGCAGCAGCGGTACCCAGGCCAGTTCAGCAGCCCACTATTGTCATGCCTGCACCGGTGCGGTCAGCTACTTTGATTACCCCTAGGCCTATGGGGCCTATACCTATTAGGGGTCCATTCATGCTGCAGTTGCCCCCCAATACTGTGTTGTGGGCACATCCGTCTGTTGATCCTCAATACAGGCCCAGTCTACAAATGGAGCCAGGGAGCACCACTGAGATGCCTAGTGGATATAACTTGCCCCTGTGAATTGGCCTGCTAGGCCCTTGATTTGATTTATTTTGCTAAGGGACCCTATCAAAACTATAACCCTTTCAGGACAGGAGTTCTTCGTTGTTTTGACCCTCTGTTGCTGCTGCCAGCTACCCACGGCTCAGTGGAGGCGGCAAACCACTGAAATACCACGTGCAGCAAGGCCATATTGTTTACAGGACCTCCTGCCTGCTTCTGAAATATTTAGATCCAGTTGTGCCTATTTATATGTTGCACCTTTAACCCTTTCACCCCCTTTTCAGGTTGATTAAGGGTATTGCAGCACTTGTTTTATATATGCCATTTAAATAATGTGGACTATTTTATGTGCTGTCACTTTTATTATGCAACTCAAATTGAAAAAAATTAGCCCAGGGATAGACTCAAATGCACATGAGCCTCTAAGATTTTGCTACTATTTTAAAGAAATGTGCCCAGAGATGGACTCCACCATATGCGAGCCTCTGTGATCCTATTCCTCTCGCCTTGCTGTCTTTAATCTTTGCTTCAGATAAGAAAAGAACCTGGGTATGGACTCATGTTTGTTCTTTGAGCCTCCAAGAATTGTTATTTAATGTTTTTACATTTTCTATGGACTACAACTGTTCTATTATGGACAATTTGCACTTGAAAGTATTATTATGGACTATCTTGGTATTTATTGTTACGCTGTGCCAGGTCAGCGCCCCTGTTCCCTTACATGATCCTGAGAGAAGAGAACGATGCCCCTTTTCACCGAACTTGCTCCTTAGCCAGTGGAACTGCCTGATATATACATATAATGTATTTTTCGCAAATGTAGATGTATTTTCCTGCTTTGCATTATTTTTCTATTACAGGTGCAGTATCCAGCTGGGCAGGGCCTCCTCCATGTTGCGCCGAGGACGGGCAATGTTATAGCGTGGGGGTATGTAGTGTCCCACTAGGTAGGGGTGGGCACTACACAAGGGCCAATTGGTGTGCGCGTTACTCCTACCCACAAGGGACAGAAATGTTATATTTAATTGTGCATTTAATGTATTTTCGAATGTGTTTTTATATGCAACGTTCCCCTGTATGATGCAATAGCAGGTCTAGTTAGGTGTAGTTAGACATCCCAGACACTAGAGGGAGATAGGGAGCCCCTAGTATAAATGTCCAGGCCCAGACAGGGAGAGTTAGTGCAGAGTCAGGAGTCTGAGAAGACAGAAGTGAGAAGGCACCAGCCCAGGATATGCTGAGGGCCTCCTCCTGACATGCAGCTGAGCAGTCCTGGTTTCTAGCTGCACCAAGGGGCTAGATGAAGTACAGCCTGCTTGGAGACCGAGTTCATTCCAGGGGACTAGAGGAGTTACCTCGTCAGCCTGAAGCTCCTGAGGCTAAGCATAGCTCAGTTGAGACACCCCAGTAGCAGGACAGAACCTCCTGGGAGAAACCCACAGCCCTTCACCAGACAAGTCAGGATATCACAAGTAAAGATAAGTAACACTGATGGGCAGATGCTTTAGAAAGTAAAGCAAGGATCTAATAAAAGAGGAAGATATAGTTTTTACCAAGGATTTAAGCCACCATCCGGGCCTTGGGATAGAAAGCCAGACAGGAGTTCTAGAAGGAACGGTGTACGCTATTTCTGAGGAAAGGTACAACCTGATTCTGAGTGCATTGTGGATTTACCCTCTGAGTATCTTGCATAATCAATACCTGCCATCTTGTGGAATAAGCCTGCTTGTGAAGCTTGTGCTCTAAAGGACTGTATTACCATCTGTATGTACAAAGTTGGACTGTTAAGTAAAGCAACGTTTGGTTCACTATACCACCTGTGTACCTCACTTATTCCAACTATCAACCGGTGTGCCACCGTCACAGGCACTGGCGTCACGAATCCAAAAGGGACCTTGCCCCAGGCACTCAAAAGACCCGTAACATCCAGGGCACCTCATCCACCATCAGGCCTGGTCCCTACATACAGAGTGTGCCCCAGAGGAACCGTGTCTACCTCTCCTTCACTGCCACATGCCTGCCCAGAATTCTCCAATATAGTGAGCAACCCTCGATTGCCCATAACCGTGACCTCACTTCGCTATACCCTGCAGGTCTGGCGTGTTGCACTTACCGCATTCCCACGTGCATGTACATGATGGGATTGGGCTGGTGCTGCATCCGCCAGCATCACTGTATGCGTTTCTTTTGTTGGACCGCACTGCCTCAGGATTAACAGAGATTTGACACTCAAAACCAGTCAGATAATCGCGAACATGGGAAAGCATAGAGGCCAAACAAAACCTCCTCACTTCTAGGCTTCTATGGAACACCAAGGATGCAGCCAATAGTGAAATACCGTCACATGAATTGGAGTAAAACAGGGTTTATTATACTCACAATACACAGGTAAAACCTGTGATTGATCCTTTTGTACACGGTTCGTTTTTACATGTGTATTGTGAGTATAATAAACCCTGTTTTACTCCAATTCATGTGACGGTATTTCACTATTGGCTCCATCCTTGGTGTTCCATAGAAGCCTGGAAGGGAGAGGAGGAAAGGTTTCTATCTGTGTGAACTGTACCCACTTCACCATTGGGACCTGCAACGCAATTAGGCAACATACTTTTTGAGGCTGTTTTTTTATTATTTAAAGCATCACTGTATGCGTTGATGCCGGTAGATTAATCCTTTCACATGCCATGGTCAACGTTGACTGCAGCACATGCAGGGTTTACAGAGGGAGGGGGCTCCCTCTGACTTTATCGACCCCCTGTGCTGCACTGGCAGGGGGCTGATGGTCGCCATGCCAGCCCAGATGCCTTCCACAGGCATCGGAGCCTGCCAGCTACGGACCCCAAGAGATCCAACCTGAGGGCTGGGTCTCCTAGGCAACTGTCAGTGTCTTACTGTGTAAGACGCTGACATTTCAATTCAGTACAATACAGAATTTATTGTACTGAATTGAAACAGGGATCAAACCCTGAAAAGATGAAGTCCCGCAGTGGGACAAATATAAAAAGTAAAAAGAAAGTTTAAAAAAAAGGTGTTCTTTTATAATAACAAAATGTAAGTCTCAAGTAAAAAAAAAAAAAAAAAAAAAGCATCCTTTTCCTAAAATAAAGTTAAAAAATGTAAAAAATAGGGAAAATAAGAAAAGTAGACATAATAGGTATTGATGCATCCGTATCGACCGCCTCTATAAAAGTATCACATGACCTAACCAGGTGAACACAGTCCAAAAAATAAAAACGGTGCTAAAAAAAATAAAATGGCACCTTACATCACTAAAAGTGCAACACCAAGCGATCAAAAATGCATATGCCCCCCAGAATAATACATATCTAAGCGTCACCTCATTACGCAAAAAATAAGCTCCTACCTAAGACAATGGCCCCCCCCCCCCCAAAAAAAAAACTATGGCTCTCAGACTATGGAGACACTAAGGCTGAGTTCACACGAGCGTGACAGATTTGGTCCGGATGCGTTCGGTTAAACTCGCACCATTTTGCAAGCAAGTTCAGTCAGTTTTGTCTGCGATTGCGTTTAGTTGTTCAGTTTTTTCCGCGCGGGTGCAATGCGTTTTGATGCGTTTTTCACGCGCGTGATAAAAAACTGAAGGTTTACAAACAACATCTCCTAGCAACCATCAGTGAAAAACGCATCGCACCCGCACTTGCTTGCAGATGCAATGCGTTATTAACGCAGCCCCATTCACTTCCATGGAGCCAGGGCTGCGTGAAAAACGCAGAATATAGAACATGCTGCGATTTTAAAGCATTGCAGAAGTGATGCATGAAAAAAATGCTCATGTGCACAGCCCCATTGAAATGAATGGGTCAGGATTCAGTGCGGGTGCAATGCGTTCACCTACTGCATTGCACCCGCGCGGAAATCTCGCCCGTGTGAACTCAGCCTAAAACATGATTTTTTTTTGTTTCAAAAATGCTTTTATTGTGTAAAACTTAAATAAATAAAAAAAGTATACATATTAGGTATTGCCACATCCATAACGACCTGCTCTATAAAAATGTCACATGATCTAACCCCTCAGGTGAACACCGTAAAAAAACTAAACGATTTTTCACCTTAAATCACAAAAAGTGTAATACCAAGCGATCAAATAGTCATACGCACCCCAAAATTGTACCAATCAAACCGTAATCCCATCCCACAAAAAATGAGACACTACCTAAGACAATCGCCCAAAAAATATTAAAAAAATATGGCTCTTAGAATATGGAGACACTAAGACATGATTTTCTTGTTTAGAAAATGCTGTTATTGTGTAAAACTTAAATAAATAAAAAAAAGGTATACATATTAGGTATCGCCACGTCTGTAAGAACCTGTTGTTTAAAAATATCACATGACCTAGCCCCTCAGATGAGCACCGTAAAAAATAAATAAAAAAAAGGTGTAAAAAAGGGCATTTTTAGTCATCTAACATCACAAAAAGTGTAATACCAAGCGATCAAAAATTCATATGCACCCCAAAATGATACAAATCAGCCATCTCCTCCTGCAAAAAATGAGATCCAACCTAGGACAATCACCCAAAAAATGAACATTGTAAAAAAAAATACCAAGCAATCAAAAAGTCATATGCACCCTAAAATAGTACCAATCAAACTGTCATCTCATACAGAAAAAAAATTAGCCCCTACATAAGACAGTCACCCAAACAAATAAAAAAACTATGTCTTTCAGATTATGGAGACACAAAAAATTTTTTTTTTTCAAAAATGCTTTAATATGTAAAACTGAAACAAACAACCCAAAAAAGTTATATTTGGTAATGTTGTATCCGTAACAACCCGTTCTATAAAAATACCACATGATCTAACCTGTCAGATGAACATTGTAAATAACAAAAAATAAAAAGGGTGCCAAAACATCAATTTTTTGTTACCTTGCCTCGCAAAAAGTGTAATATAGAGCAACCAAAAATCATATGTACCCCCAAAACATCACCAACAAAACTGCCACCTTTTCCCGAAGTTTCCAAAATTGCATCATTTTTGGGAGTTTCTATTCTAGAGGTGCATCAGGGGGTCTTCAAATGTGACATGGCAACTTAAAATTATCCCAGTGAAATCTGCCCTCCAAAAACCATATGGCATTCCTTTTCTTCTACACCATATACATTGTTTCTGTAAACTACAGAATCAGGCTAATAAATATTGAGTTTTGTTTGGCTGTTAACCTTTGCTTTGATACTGGAAAAAATGGATTAAAATTTCATCTATATTTTTACATTTTCCTTAAATTCTTGTAGAACACCTAACGGATTACCAAAGTTTGTAAAACTAGTTTTGAATACCTCCAGGGGTGTATTTTCCAAAATGGGGTCACTTTTTTGGAGTTTCTACTCTAGGGATTCAGCACGTGGTCTTTAAATGAGACATGGCAACTTAAAATTATCCCAGTGAAATCTGCCTTCCAAAAACCTTGCCCTGCCATGTGCCCTTACAGCAGTTTACAACCACATATGGGGTGTTTCTGTAAACTACAGAATCAGGGCAATAAATATTGAGTTTTGTTTGGCTGTTAACCCTTGCTTTGTTACTGTAAAAAATGGATTAAAATGAAAAATCTGCCAAAAAAGTGAAATTTCAAAATTCCATTCCCATTTTCCTTTAATTCTCGTGGGGCACCTAAAGGGTTAACAATGTTTGTAAAATCAGTTCTGAATAGCTTGAGGGGTGTAGTTTCTAAAATGGGGTGATTTTTTTAATGGTTTCTAATACTTAAGCCCCAGAAAGTGACTTCATAACTAAAATGGTCCTAAAAAAATATTGGGTTTTGGAAATGTTCTTAAAAATATTAAGATTTGCTTCTAAACTTTTAAGCCTTATAATGTCCCCAAAAAATGAAATGTCATTTTCAATATGATCCTAACATGAAGTAGACATATGGGGAATGTAAAGTAATAACTTTTTTTGGAGGTATTACTATCTATTAACCACTTCAGCCCCGCTAGGTGAAACCCCCTTCATGACCAGAGCACTTTTTACACTTCGGCACTACACTACTTTCACCGTTTATCGCTCGGTCATGCAACTTACCATACAAATGAATTTTACCTCCTTTTCTTCTCACTAATAGAGCTTTCATTTGGTGGTATTTCATTGCTGCTGGCATTTTTACTTTTTTTGTTATTAATCAAAATGTAAAGATTTTTTTGCAAAAAAATGACATTTTTCACTTTCAGCTGTAACATTTTGCAAAAAAAACGACATCCATATATAAATTTTTCGCCAAATTTATTGTTCTACATGTCTTTGATTAAAAAAAAATGTTTGGGCAAAAAAAAAATGGTTTGGGTAAAGCATTTACAAACTATGGTACAAAAATGTGAATTTCCGCTTTTTGAAGCAGCTCTGACTTTCTGAGCACCTGTCATGTTTCCTGAGGTTCTACAATGCCCAGACAGTAGAAAACCCCCACAAATGACCCAATTTCGGAAAGTAGACACCCTAAGGTATTCGCTGATGGGCATAGTGAGTTCATAGAATATTTTTTTTTTGTCACAAGTTAGCGGAAAATGATGATGATTTTTTTTTTTTTTTCTTACAAAGTCTCATATTCCACTAACTTGCGACAAAAAATAAAAAATTCTAGGAACTCACCATGCCCCTCACAGAATACCTTGGGGTGTCTTCTTTCCAAAATGGGGTCACTTGTGGGGTAGTTATACTGCCCTGGCAATTTAGGGGCCCAAATGTGTGAGAAGAACTTTGCAATCAAAATGTGTAAAAAATGACCGGTGAAATCCAAAAGGTGCACTTTGGAATATGCGCCCCTTTGCCCACCTTGGCAGCAAAAAAGTGTGACACATCTGGTATAGCCGTACTCAGGAGAAGTTGGGGAATGTGTTTTGGGGTGTCATTTTACATATACCCATGCTGGGTGAGAAAAATATCTTGGTCAAATGCCAACTTTGTATAAAAAAATGGGAAAAGTTGTCTTTTGCCAAGATATTTCTCTCATCCAGCATGGGTATATGTAAAATGACACCACAAAACACATTCCCCAACTTCTCCTGAGTACGGCGATACCAGATGTGTCACACTTTTTTGCAGCCAAGGTGGGCAAAGGGGCACATATTCCAAAGTGCACCTTTCAGATTTTGCAGGCTTTTTTTTACACATTTTGATTGCAAGGTACTTCTCACACATTTGGGCCCCTAAATTGCCAGGGCAGTATAACTACACCACAAGTGACCCCATTTTGGAAAGAAGACACCCCAAGGTATTCCGTGAGGGGCACGGCGAGTTCCTAGAATTTTTTATTTTTTGTCACAAGTTAGCGGAAAATGATGATTTTTTTTTTCTCTTTTTTCCTTACAAAGTCTCATATTCCACTAACTTGCGACAAAAAATAAAAAATTCTAGGAACTCGCCATGCCCCTCACGGAATACCTTGGGGTGTCTTCTTTCCAAAATGGGGTCACTTGTGGCGTAGTTATACTGCCCTGGCAATTTAGGGGCCCATATGTGTGAGAAGTACTTTGCAATCAAAATCTGTAAAAAATGACCGGTGAAATCCGAAAGGTGCACTTTGGAATATGTGCCCCTTTGCCCACCTTGGCATCAAAAAAGTGTCACACATCTGGTATCGCCGTACTCAGGAGAAGTTGGGGAATGTGATTTGGGGTGTCATTTTACATATACCGATGCTGGGTGAGAGAAATATCTTGGCAAAAGACAACTTTTCCCATTTTTTTATACAAAGTTGGCATTTGACCAAGATATTTTTCTCACCCAGCATGGGTATATGTAAAATGACACCCCAAAACACATTCCCCAACTTCTCCTGAGTACGGAGAGGGGGGGGGGGGGGGGGGGGGGGGTGATCAATGACAGAGGGGTGATCACCCATATAGACTCCCTGATCACCCCCCTGTCATTGATCACCCCCCTGTAAGGCTCCATTCAGACATCCGCATGATTTTTACGGATACATGGATACATGGATCGGATCCACAAAACACATGCGGACGTCTGAATGGAGCCTTACAGGGGGGTTATCAATGACAGGGGGTGATCAGGGTGATCACCCCCCTGTCAATGATCACCCCCCCTGTAAGGCTCCATTCAGACATCCGCATGATTTTTTACGGATCCATGGATACATGGATCGGATCCACAAAACGCATGCGGACGTCTGAATGGAGCCTTACAGGGGGGTTATCAATGACAGGGGGTGATCAGGGTGATCACCCCCCTGTCACTGATCACACCCCCTGTAAGGCTCCATTCAGACATCCGCATGATTTTTTACGGATCCATGGATACATGGATCGGATCCACAAAACGCATGCGGACGTCTGAATGGAGCCTTACAGGGGGGTTATCAATGACAGGGGGTGATCAGGGTGATCACCCCCCTGTCACTGATCACCCCCCCTGTAAGGCTCCATTCAGACATCCGCATGATTTTTTACGGATCCATGGATACATGGATCGGATCCACAAAACGCATGCGGACGTCTGAATGGAGCCTTACAGGGGGGTTATCAATGACAGGGGATGATCAGGGTGATCAGGGTGATCACCCCCCTGTCAATGATCACACCCCCTGTAAGGCTCCATTCAGACATCCGCATGATTTTTTACGGATCCATGGATACATGGATCGGATCCACAAAACGCATGCGGACGTCTGAATGGAGCCTTACAGGGGGGTTATCAATGACAGGGGGTGATCAGGGTGATCACCCCCCTGTCACTGATCACCCCCCCTGTAAGGCTCCATTCAGACATCCGCATGATTTTTTACGGATCCATGGATACATGGATCGGATCCACAAAACGCATGCGGACGTCTGAATGGAGCCTTACAGGGGGGTTATCAATGACAGGGGATGATCAGGGTGATCACCCCCCTGTCAATGATCACCCCCCCTGTAAGGTTCCATTCAGACATCCGCATGATTTTTTACGGATCCATGGATACATGGATCGGATCCACAAAACGCATGCGGACGTCTGAATGGAGCCTTACAGGGGGGTTATCAATGACAGGGGGTGATCAGGGTGATCACCCCCCTGTCACTGATCACCCCCCCTGTAAGGCTCCATTCAGACGTCCGCATGATTTTTACGGATCCATGGATACATGGATCGGATCCGTAAAAATCATGCGGACGTCTGAATGGAGCCTTACAGGGGGGTGATCAATGACAGGGGGTGATCAGGGAGTGTATATGGGTGATCACCCGCCTGTCATTGATCACCCCCCTGTAAGGCTCCATTCAGACGTCCGTATGCTTTTTGCGGATCCGATCCATGTATCCGTGGATCCGTAAAAATCATACGGACGTCTGAACGGAGCCTGACAGGGGGGTGATCAATGACAGGGGGGTGATCAGGGAGTTTATATGGGGTGATCATGGGTGATCAGGGGTTTATAAGGGGTTAATAAGTGACGGGGGGGGTGTGTAGTGTAGTGTAGTGTGGTGTTTGGTGCTACTTTACTGACCTACCTGAGTCCTCTGGTGGTCGATCCTAACAAAAGGGACCACCAGAGGACCAGGTAGGAGGTATATTAGACGCTGTTATGAAAACAGCGTCTAATATACCTGTTAGGGGTTAAAAAATTCGGATCTCCAGCCTGCCAGCGAGCGATCGCCGCTGGCAGGCTGGAGATCCACTCGCTTACCTTCCGTTCCTGTGAGCGCGCGCGCCTGTGCGCGCGCGTTCACAGGAAATCTCGCGTCTCGCGAGAAGACTCGTATATGCGTCCAGGAGGAATAAAGCAACCACCTCCCGGACGCATATACGCGTACAGCGGTCAGGAGGTGGTTAAAAAGGTAGAGAAATATAAATTTGGAAATTTGCTAATTTTTCCACAGTTTTGGTAATATATATATATTTTTTATAAATAAAAATGAAATATTTTTACTCAATTTTACCACTGTTATGAAGTACAATAAGTGACGAGAAAACAATCTCAGAATGGCCTGGATAAGTAAAAGCGTTTTAAAGTTATTACCACATAAAGTGACACATGTCAGATTTGCAAAATTAGGCTGTGTCTTGAAGGTGAAAATGGCTGTGTCCTGAAGAGGTTAAAATGAGCCTTTATTTATAACGGTTCATTTGTCTAGGGAACAATTAGTGAAGGAGTTAAAGGGTTTCTACCACATCGTTTTGACAAATTTAGCTGTCAGACACTAGCGATCCGCTAGTGTCTTCTCTACCAAACAATGCTATTATAATACCGTTGTGTGCAGCCGTTTCCATAAAAAACAAACTTTTATTGCTATGCTAATGAGCCTCTAGGTTGCAGGCAGCGGTCAGACATTCACTGCGCCTGCGCCGAAGACAGACGTGCATGGCGCAGGCGCGAGAATTTGTCCGCTGACTCAGAGGTAGGATCGCATTCCAGAGGGGATGGGCGGGCTGGAGAGACGCACTGGGTGGCATTTTGTGAAGGTAGACCGAGCCTCTAGGTGCTGAAAAGACGCCCCCATAGCACCTAGAGGCTCATTAGCATAGCAATAAAAGTTTTGGAAACGGCTGCACAAAAAGCTATTATAATAGCATTGTTTGGTAGAGCAGACACTAGCGGATCGCTACTGTCTCACAGCTAAATTTGTCAAAACGATGTGGTAGAAACCCTTTAAAATGGCATATCTTAGATTTATGAGCCTGAAATACGTCCTCCTTAAGACACGGCAGAAAGGCATGTGTGAGAATGCAGAGCACAGAGCCTTGTATACACTCCAGTCTCTGGTATCAGCACAGTGAAGCTCTATACTATGTGAGGACAGCTGAGATAACGGCTGTGCTGCATCCCAGGAGTTTACCTCATCCCGTACTTGCAAGCTGAAGGTAGGAATAAGGAGAAAACGTGCTGCTGTGGTAGAGGAGCATCATTAGAAAATAGAGATGGCCTTGCGGTTCGCCCGGCGGTCATTTTGCGGCAAACTTTGCGTGTTTGCGATTCGCTGAACATGCGAACATATGGAGATGTTCGCGCTCACCATACTCTTTTACATTGTGAAGAACTTTGACCCATGACACTTCCATCAGGTGGCACAGGACAGCCAATTGAGACGTCTCAGCACATGGACATACCCCCTACCTTATAAATAGACCTGATCTGGCCGCCATTTTACATTCAGTTTTTTCCCATTGTAGGGAGAGGTTGCTGTGTGGAGCAGGGACAGGCTGTTAGGGACACCAAACGCTAGCTAATTGGGCCACAAAAGTCATTTTAAGGACTGGTATAGGTGTGCTATCTATATGTGTGATACACAGAGCGGTGCGATATACTTATACTTTTATAATGAGTCAAAAACACATAGATCTATATAGTGATCACCTGGAAGTCAGGGGCTAGGGGCTTACTAGGGCCATTTTTATATAGGGTAAGGTTCTGGACGGGGTCGCTCTTATCAGGGCGGGTGGTCTGTGGTTAGGCTATCAGGGCCAGAATAGAACCCCCCTGTAGGGCAATATCAGGGACAGTTCTTTGCCCACCCTGTCCTTCAATACCACATCATCATCTAGCCCAGGGATGGATGTTTTTTTGCTTTTCCTCCTGGATTCATGGATGTGCACTGGAACCCCCCGGATTGTGGTAGGACATATGGTTTCTGATTTGGTGCCGCCGAGCACCTGATTTGGTGCCGCCAAGCACTTGTTATTGCCTACCACATCTATGCTTTTTGCGTAACTTTAATAATTTAATTTATTTTCATTTTGAAGTATATCTTTTCCATTCACACGTCCGCAAAATGGGTCTGCATCCGTTCTGCAATTTTGCGGAACGGGTGCCGACCCATTCATTTTCAATGGGGCCGGAATGTGCTGTCAGCATCTGCATTTGCGGATCCGCACTTCCGCATCTGTGCTTCCGTTTCCGCAAAAAAATAGAACATGTCCTATTCTTGTCCGCAATTGCAGACAAGATTAGGCATTTTCTATTATAGTGCTGGCGATGTGCGGTCCACAAATTGCGGAATGCACATTGCCGGTGTCCGTGGTTTTGCGGATCCGCAAAAGATTTACGGACGTGTGAATGGACCCTCATAGTAACATTATTAAAGGTTACGTTTTATCTTCATGTATATTCTAATGGATTGCCTTCCTTGTACAATGTTATATTATACTTTCTATGTTAGAAAGTATATTATAGTGCATTTGTATTGTGCCGCAGTTGTGTGCGGTTCTGCTGCGATACTGCAGGTATATAGAGGGACAGGCGTTATTGGAACAATTAATTTCTACTGGTGTGATATACCAGTCCCCCCCCCCCCCCCAAAAAAAAAAAACTGATTGAAGCGGGGTGTTATATACCAATATACTTTCTTTATAGTGCACTTAGGTACTATATAGTGCATTTGCGAATGCGCGTACGTGAAAATTATATTGCCGATATTTCGCATTTAAATTTCTTTTTATGGAGATCGCAAATTCGAATAATACATCTGGTATGTCACTGTCCATGTTGTGGGACTATTTGTGCACTTCTAGTAATTATTTCTTGGCTGCAAATATGAGCTGAAGGTTTTTCAGGTTTGCCTGCCATTAAAATGAATCGGACCCGCCGAGAACTTGTGGTTCGCGAACATTTGATCACGTTTGCGTGATCGCGTTCGCGAACCGTCCTGGCTGATGCTCGTCCATCACTAATGAGAAGTCCACAGATTTGCACAATGACATAGTGGTGAGGTGAAAGCAGCATGAGGAGACCACAGAGTGGCGCAATGACAGAGTCTGGAGGTGGCTGCTACATCAGGAGGCCACAGAGTGGCACAATGACAGTGTGGAGGTGGCAGCAATAAAAAAAAAAAAAAAACTTCTAATTTGGACTCAGGTTCTTAATCTATACTCCAACGCCCCCCCCCCCCCAATTAACAATGCAGACCACCTAAACAATGCCATCCTTATTAGTTTAACTAGAGCCCTCTATGGCCCATACAGCCATGTGGTAATTGAACACAGCACGGCCACGTAACAAGGACCACACGAGCATGCAGTTTGGTTGTGCCCTGCAGTCACAGGGAGCCTACAGGACTCAAGGAGCTCAAACAGGGGCACAGGGAAAACACAGAGCTGACAGTGGGAACTAACAGGTCAGTGACCATCAGTAGTTGAGAGCAGTGCACGGCTGCTACAATAAGAGTGTGACCCCTGCTGCATGCTTCTTACTAGATGGACTTACCAGGTGCTTTTGTAGTGTCCCACTAGGTAAAGGTGGGCACTACACCAGGGTTAATATGTCTATTGCATTAATGTGGTGTTTTATGTTCATTTCCCTGTGTTATCTGGGTATCAGGCCTGTCAGGGTGTAGTTTAACCTCCTAGACGTTAGAAGGAGCTAGAGAGCCCTTAGTATATATAGCTAGGCCCAGACAGGGGAGAAGTTAGTTTAGTCCAGGTGGCTAGAAGTGTAACCTAGTCAGCCTGAAGTTCCTGAGTCTAAGTTTAGCTCAGAAGAATCACCCCAGCAGAAGAGATGTGCCTCCTGGGAGAAACCTGCAGTACCCTCCAACCAAGCAAAGCCAGTGTATCCAGCTAAGATAAGTAAGCTGATGGGCAGAGGAACTATAAAGATACTGGAGGAAGATTATTTGGCAAGGATAAAAGCCAGCATTTAGGCATACGGGCCTTGGGATAGAAAGCCAGCCAGGAGTTCAAAGGGAACAGTGTACTCTATTTCTGAGGAGAAGGTACAGCCTGGTCTGAGTGTGTGCTTCATTATTACCCTCCAAGTATCTTGCAAGATTATACCTGCCAATATTGGAAATAAGCCTGCTTGTGAAGTGTATGACATAAGGGACTGCATTACCATTTTGATGTACAAAGTAAAGCAACGTTTGGTTCACCATATCATCTGTGTACCTCACTTATTGCTACTGGAAAACCGGTGTGCCACCGTTACAGGCACTGGCGTCACGATCCTTAAAGGGACCTTGCCCCAGGCACTCAAAACACCTGCAACATCCAGGGCACCTTATTCACCATCAGGCCTGGTCCCTACATTCAGAGTGTGCCCCAGAGGAACTAGTGTCTACCTCTCCTTCACTGCCACGCGCCTGCCCAGGGTTCTCCTCCAAACAGTGAGTAACCCTCGATTGCCCATAACCGTGACCTCACTTCGCAATACCCTGCAGGTCTGGCATGCTGCACTTTAATAGGAGGGTCCTGGGAGCTCCTGCAGTCCGGCAGCTGAGGTCAGAGCCTGTGGGTCGGACACAGCAGAATGCTCAGTCACCAAGTCTGATGTTTGGGCATTGCAGCCTAGAGCAAGTGCAGGCAAAGGATTGGGGGCGGGGCTATGTTTCCTCCGCCCACACAGAACATCCTGATGCTGGCCTGTCACTGAGCTCTGGTGAGACTGGGGGGGGGGGGGGGTACTTAGATATCTAACAGCAGGGGGACCCTGCGTAACATGCATGGCATTATGGGTGATCCTGCCTTACCAGAGTTCCTTTCTCCATTTCCTCACACGTGCAGCAGCCATTTTAGGAAAATATGCAATTCGTTACCACGAATCGCGAGGAAATTCGGATTCGGTGCGAATCGAATAATTCCGGAAATTCGGATCAAATTCCACTTCGTCAGCTTCAATTCACTCATCTCTAAATGCAGGTGTGTCTGACACCAAAGATGGGTTTATTTCACCCACCGAACTAACAGGCAAATGAACTATTATATTTTTGTGTCAGGGGTGCAAAGATGGTGCATTGCACCCACAAAAAATTGCTGTAGGTCACCCACAGAATTAACAACCAGATTAATCATTATATTTCTGTGCGAGGGGTGCAAAGCTGGTGTATTGCACACACACAAAAAAATCACTATAGGTCACCCAAAGAATTAATAGCCAGTTCAGCTGCATGCTTCCTGTCCCTGCACTACTCAGAGCTGATAGGGGGTGGTATATGTGACCCAGCTTGTATAGAGGCTTGGTCACATGATGCACTGGCCAATCACAGCCATGCCATTACTATGCATGGCTATGATGGCTTCTAAGTGCCCACAGCGTAAAAGCTCCAAACACCGAACCGGAACCCAAACTTTTGCAGCACTACTGATGAACTGTCCTCTAAATAGGTCAGCAGTATCTTATCGGTGGGAGTCTGACATTTAAGACCCCTGCCGATCAGCTATTTGAGAGGGCAACAGCATTCCTTCTCCCAGCTTAGCCTAGACCAGTGATGGCTAACCTTGGCACTCCAGCTGTGGTGAAACTACGGCTCCCAGCATGCTCCATTTATTTCTACAGAGTTCTGAGAGCAGCCAAGCAAGGGGGGCATCTTGGGAGTTGTAGTTCTACCAAAGTTGGAGTGCCAAGGTTAGCCATCACTGGCCTAGACCATGTGACGTCAAGTGAAAGGGCTGAGCTGCAATGCCAAGTACAGCCACTGTACGGTGTATGGCACTGTGCTTGGTAAGATGCCTTCTCAAACAGCTGATCGGCAGAGGTCTCAGGTATCGGACCCCTACTGATCAGATACTGACTACCTATTTATTCATTTTTTTAAATTCCACCTGTCATATGAGTACACAGGGGCAGAAATAGCCCATTATTGTGCTGTTATTAGAAATAAGGCTGTGTTTAAGCAGCATTTATGTTGTGTTTTTGAGACATTGGAAAAACAGCATAGGAAAATCCATACCATATAAGGATGTTAAAATATTCATGCGTTTTTACAGCTGTTACCAGCCGCAGATTTCTGCACAGGTGGTTACAGCGGTTTCATCTCAGCAAGTTGTCAGCTGGTAACGCAATAGTAAATCTGCATGCATTTTCTCCAATCCGGAATAGGACCAAAACACAGTACCTGTGCAATTACTTCCTTTAGTCATTATCTTGGTGGAAGATCCACTCCTGGTTTTGGATGCAAAACACTGACTGCTTTTAATTGATTTTCAATGGGTCCGTTGAAAACCCAGCTAATGCACTGTTTGCAATCCGCATCCGTGATCCGTGGTTCCAGTCCATCAAAAAAATATAACCTGTCCTATTTTTTTCACGGAAAACGGTTCGCGGACCCATTCAAGTCAATGGGACTTTTTTTACTTTCCTTTATGTCTGGTGGTCCTCCAAAAATAAAGGAAGACACACGGAAACGGATCACGGAACAACGGAACCCCATTTTGCGCAACGGAGCACAAAACAACGGTCGTGTGCATGAGGCCTAAGGGTACGGCCACACGGAGCAGCCATGCTGCAGGAGCATTGCGGCCATGCTGCAGTGAAGAACCATGTGGTAAATTTAGCCTGCAGCAGTCTTTCATTTGATAATGAAGTCCGCACTGTATATTCAGTCTTCACTGTTAATGGCCACGCGGTACCTTTAAACAGGGGCGGTACACACTTCTCCAACTCCAGCGCTCTCCTACCCTACAAGTGGGAGCCCTTCTTCTGCAATTTTATTTTTTTCCTTTTCCGCATCATGCAATCTCGATGAGAATATGTCTTCAGGAACATCCAGCTCCTCCTCTCTCTGCATCTTGCTGACTTTTCTAGGACATTTTCACAGTGTGATTCACTGTGACATGGGTTGCCGTGTTGCCCATGTTTGTGCTCTGGCATACTGGCTACTGTGGTAGGCTGGTTGCCAGGGGCGATGTTTAGTAACAGCAACCTGTGTGTGTTCTGTGTCTTCTTTGCCTTCCCCTCCCTGTCTCCTGGTTTATGTGGGGTTAATAGTCTGGTCTGGGTATGGTCGCTTATATTCATGTGAGCTGTGGTTTGTGGGTCAGTCTGTCTCCAGCCTTACGCACGCTGCATGATTTCGATGCACAGGTGACGAAAGCACATTCCTTGGGCTTTAAAAAAATAAATAAAGCGGACCTGGGGTTATTCCATCTGCCCTGTCTGTGTGGCCACCTAGTAAGACATCAATTCTCTGTGCAGCTCTGCCTGTGACCTCCATGTGTCGTTCTGCATGGGGTCCGGGCATCTCCTTGTCTACCTGTTTGGACAGCTGTCCCTGAGACCACCATGTGTTGTTCCACATGGGGTTCAGGTATATGCTTGTTTGCCTGTTTGGGCACCTTTGCCTGAGACCACCATACATCCATTCCGCGTGGGGTCCAGGCAGCTGTTTGTGTGCTGGTTCCGTTTGTCTTGTCTGTACTGTGTCCTGTGCAGTTTGTTCACGTTCCATGACATGTGCCCGCGTTTCAGTCCTTGTTTGTATGGACTGCTGGAGCTTGCACCATCAGTCTCTGCGGGTAAGTGCAGCGGGACCACCCTGGAGGTGCGACCAGTGAGCCCTCAGCTAAGTTCATCCCCCACCATTTCGGCCCTTGTTTAGAACGGGGCTCACTGAGTCTCTGCTCTCTGGGTTTGGCCCCAAATAATACCAGTGCACTTGGTATTTCCTTCCACTGGTCCCTTACCTGCTGATCCAGTTTTCTGCCATGTCTGTATCTTGGTATTAAAATATTCGGTTTTGGTCCTTGCCTTGTCTGTCTGATTGCTTGCCTTGTGTTTGTTTGCTTGAGATGTTCTAGTGGTCGGCAGGACCTTCGCTAGAACATGACAGACATTGAGACTTTGAAGGATGATTTGGAAGAAATAAAGCCAGCAAAATATGAGGATGGTTATCATTAAGACCTGGCCCCCCTAAGAGGTGCAGACTGGGTGGTATTGGTTGGCACACTGGCAGTTGGGTAATAAAGGCTGCCATCTTATTGCTATTGATTTATATAACTTAATTTACGGCTGATGTAGAAGTAAGTTAATGTAGGAATAAATTAATAAAACTAAAAATAAATAAAAATATGGTTGTAACATCATAGGGGATAGCTATCAGCAGATTGGCTATCCACATGGCATTATGGGTGATCTTGCATTCCGGAGCGTGTCTTCTTTACTCTTCGGTTCACTGTGTAACACGGGTATCCGCCATTTTAGGAAAACTTGATTGGTTATCACGGATCGCAAGGAAATTCAGATTCGTTTGTAATCAAAGTTTTTCTAAACTTCGAACCGAATTCTGCTTCGAATGCTTCGCTTTGCTCAACACTAATCAAAACCAATACCAGGAAATATTTTTACACTAAATGAGTAGTTCAGGCTTGGAACAAACTCCCAGCCTATGTGATTGGGAAATCTACAGTAAGTGAATTTTTAACATGCCTAGAAAACATACATGTCTATCCTCATTACTTATATATTTTGTTAGCCATCAAAAGGTATCGGACCTGCAAGGCTCTCATTTTGTTTCTCTTAATTAGAGCACTAAACTAGTTTACTACTGGCTGGCATGGTACCAGACTTTTTCCTTTTTCTTTAAGATAAGTAATATTATAAGGGCAGAATACATGGGCCATGTGGTCTTTTTCTTTTGCTAATCTTCTATGTTTTTATGGTTCTAATGTGTTAATAAAGCCAAAGGGAAAACAGATTAATGTTAAGTGCACACTTACTAAGGGAAAACTGATTCATTAGAAATCAAAAGTCTATGGGCCAGATTTATCATTAGCTCAAGTCAAAATAATGGAGTGAAAAAGTCGCAAATTTTTGCGCAATCGCTAAAACTGCGCAAAAATTTGTGACTTTTATTGGCTCTGCGCTATGCTCGCTGGTTTTCTGAAAGTGGGCTTGTTTTCTTATGTAAATAAATCTCTAGACACATTTACTATTGCAACAATTTAAAAAAGTCGGGAAAAATTGTGCAATCTCACTCCAGTGAGGACCATGCTTATCTTATGCAAATTTTTTATAGAAAATGCAACTTTTTCGTAAAGACGTGCGACTTTTGCAAAGCTTACTGAAGGATAAACTGTTACCGTCAAACCACATTTATCACAGTATTAAAGGACCATTAATAAATCTGACTGGCAAAAAGTGACTTGGGACTAGAGTTGAGCGAACACCTGGATGTTCGGGTTCGAGAAGTTCGGCCGAACATCCCGGAAATGTTCGGGTTCGGGATCCGAACCCGATCCGAACTTCGTCCCGAACCTGAACCCCATTGAAGTCAATGGGGACCCGAACTTTTCGGCACTAAAAAGGCTGTAAAACAGCCCAGGAAAGAGCTAGAGGGCTGCAAAAGGCAGCAACATGTAGGTAAATCCCCTGCAAACAAATGTGGATAGGGAAATGAATTAAAATAAAAATTAAATAAATAAAGATTAACCAAAATCAATTGGAGAGAGGTCCCATAGCAGAGAATCTGGCTTCACGTCACCCACCACTGTAAGAGTCCATTTTCATAAATTTAGGCCCAGCACCCAGGCAGAGGAGAGAGGTCCCGTAACAGAGAATCTGGCTTCATGTCAGCAGAGAATTAGTCTGCATATCATAGCAGAGAATGAGGCTTCACGTCACCCACCACTGCAACAGTCCATTGGCATATATTTAGGCCCAGCACCCAGGCAGAGGAGAGAGGTCCCGTAACAGACAATCTGGCTTCATGTCAGCAGAGAATCATTCTGCATGTCATAGCAGAGAATGAGGCTTCACGTCAGCCACCACTGCAACAGTCCATTGGCATATAGTTAGGCCCAGCACACACACAGGCAGAGGAGGGAGGTCCCGTAACAGAGAATCTGTCTTCATGTCAGCAGAGAATCAGTCTGCATGTAATAGCAGAGAATCAGGCTTCACGTCAGCCACCACTGCAACAGTCCATTGGCATATATTTAGGCCCAGCACACACACAGGCAGAGGAGAGAGGTCCCGTAACAGAGAATCTGTCTTCATGTCAGCAGAGAATTAGTCTGCATGTCATAGCAGAGAATGAGGCTTCACGTCAGCCACCACTGCAACAGTCCATTGGCATATATTTAGGCCCAGCACCCAGGCAGAGGAGAGAGGTCTCGTAACAGAGAATCTGGCTTCATGTCAGCAGAGAATTAGTCTGCATGTCATAGCAGAGAATGAGGCTTCACGTCAGCCACCACTGCAACAGTCCATTGGCATATATTTAGGCCCAGCACCCAGGCAGAGGAGGGAGGTCCCGTAACAGAGAATCTGTCTTCACGTCAGCAGAGAATTAGTCTGCATGTCATAGCAGAGAATGAGGCTTCACGTCAGCCACCACTGCAACAGTCCATTGGCATATATTTAGGCCCAGCACACACACAGGCAGAGGAGAGAGGTCCCGTAACAGAGAATCTGGCTTCATGTCAGCAGAGAATCAGTCTGCATGTCATAGCAGAGAATGAGGCTTCACGTCAGCCACCACTGTAACAGTCCATTGTCATATATTTAGGCCCAGGCACCCAGGCAGAGGAGAGAGGTCCCTTAACAGAGAATCTGGCTTCATGTCAGCAGAGAATCAGTCTGCATGTCATAGCAGAGAATGAGGCTTCACGTCAGCCACCACTGCAACAGTCCATTGGCATATATTTAGGCCCAGCACACACACAGGCAGAGGAGAGAGGTCCCGTAACAGAGAATCTGTCTTCATGTCAGCAGAGAATTAGTCTGCATGTCATAGCAGAGAATGAGGCTTCACGTCAGCCACCACTGCAACAGTCCATTGGCATATATTTAGGCCCAGCACCCAGGCAGAGGAGAGAGGTCCCGTAACAGAGAATCTGGCTTCATGTCAGCAGAGAATTAGTCTGCATGTCATAGCAGAGAATGAGGCTTCACGTCAGCCACCACTGCAACAGTCCATTGGCATATATTTAGGCCCAGCACCCAGGCAGAGGAGGGAGGTCCCGTAACAGAGAATCTGTCTTCACGTCAGCAGAGAATTAGTCTGCATGTCATAGCAGAGAATGAGGCTTCACGTCAGCCACCACTGCAACAGTCCATTGGCATATATTTAGGCCCAGCACACACACAGGCAGAGGAGAGAGGTCCCGTAACAGAGAATCTGGCTTCATGTCAGCAGAGAATCAGTCTGCATGTCATAGCAGAGAATGAGGCTTCACGTCAGCCACCACTGCAACAGTCCATTGGCATATATTTAGGCCCAGCCAAACACAGGCAGAGGAGAGAGGTCCCGTAACAGAGAATCTGGCTTCATGTCAGCAGAGAATCAGTCTGCATGTCATAGCAGAGAATGAGGCTTCACGTCAGCCACCACTGCAACAGTCCATTGGCATATATTTAGGCCCAGCACCCAGGCAGAGGAGGGAGGTCCCGTAACAGAGAATCTGTCTTCATGTCAGCAGAGAATTAGTCTGCATGTCATAGCAGAGAATGAGGCTTCACGTCAGCCACCACTGCAACAGTCCATTAGCATATATTTAGGCCCAGCACCCAGGCAGAGGAGGGAGGTCTCGTAACAGAGAATCTGGCTTCATGTCAGCAGAGAATCAGTCTGCATGTCATAGCAGAGAATAAGGCTTCACGTCAGCCACCACTGCAACAGTCCATTGGCATATATTTAGGCCCAGCACACAGGCAGAGGAGAGAGGTCCCGTAACAGACAATCTGGCTTCATGTCAGCAGAGAATCATTCTGCATGTCATAGCAGAGAATCAGGCTTCACGTCACCCAACATTGGAACAGCCCATTGGCATATATTTAGGCCCCGGCACCCAGACACAGGAGAGGTTCATTCAACTTTGGGTAGCCTCGCAATATAATGGTAAAATGAAAATAAAAATAGGATTGAATGAGGAAGTGCCCTGGAGTCCAATAATATATGGTTAAGGGGAGGTAGTTAATGTCTAATCTGGACAAGGGACGGACAGATCCTGTGGGATCCATGCCTGGTTCATTTTTATGAACGTCAGCTTGTCCACATTGGCTGTAGACAGGCGGCTGCGTTTGTCTGTAATGACGCCCCCTGCCGTGCTGAATACACGTTCAGACAAAACGCTGGCCGCCGGGCAGGCCAGCACCTCCAAGGCATAAAAGGCTAGCTCTGGCCACGTGGACAATTTAGAGACCCAGAAGTTGAATGGGGCCGAACCATCAGTCAGTACGTGGAGGGGTGTGCACACGTACTGTTCCACCATGTTAGTGAAATGTTGCCTCCTGCTAACACGTTGCGTATCAGGTGGTGGTGCAGTTAGCTGTGGCGTGTTGACAAAAGTTTTCCACATCTCTGCCATGCTAACCCTGCCCTCAAAGGAGCTGGCATTGACACAGCTGCCTTGGCGACCTCTTGCTCCTCCTCTGCCTTGGCCTTGGGCTTCCACTTGTTCCCCTGTGACATTTGGGAATGCTCTCAGTAGCGCGTCTACCAACGTGCGCTTGTACTCGCGCATCTTCCTATCACGCTCCAGTGCAGGAAGTAAGGTGGGCACATTGTCTTTGTAGCGTGGATCCAGCAGGGTGGCAACCCAGTAGTCCGCACAGGTTAAAATGTGGGCAACTCTGCTGTCGTTGCGCAGGCACTGCAGCATGTAGTCGCTCATGTGTGCCAGGCTGCCCAGGGGTAAGGACAAGCTGTCCTCTGTGGGAGGCGTATCGTCATCGTCCTGCCTTTCCCCCCAGCCACGCACCAGTGATGGACCCGAGCTGCGTTGGGTGCCACCCCGCTGTGACCATGCTTCATCCTCATCCTCCTCCACCTCCTCCTCATCCTCGTCCTCCTCGTCCTCCAGTAGTGGGCCCTGTCTGGCCACATTTGTACCTGGCCTCTGCTGTTGCCAAAAACCTCCCTCTGAGTCACTTCGAAGAGACTGGCCTGAAAGTGCTAAAAATGACCCCTCTTCCTCCTCCTCCTCCTCCTCCTCCTCCTGGGCCACCTCCTCTTGCATCATCGCCCTAAGTGTTTTCTCAAGGAGACATAGAAGTGGTATTGTAACGCTGATAACGGCGTCATCGCCACTGGCCATGTTGGTGGAGTACTCGAAACAGCGCAACAGGGCACACAGGTCTCGCATGGAGGCCCAGTCATTGGTGGTGAAGTGGTGCTGTTCTGTAGTGCGACTGACCCGTGCGTGCTGCAGCTGAAACTCCACTATGGCCTGCTGCTGCTCGCACAGTCTGTCCAGCATGTGCAAGGTGGAGTTCCACCTGGTCGGCACGTCGCATATGAGGCGGTGAGCGGGAAGGCCGAAGTTACGCTGTAGCGCAGACAGGCGAGCAGCAGCAGGATGTGAACGCCGGAAGCGCGAACAGACGGCCCGCACTTTATGCAGCAGCTCTGACATGTCGGGGTAGTTGTGAATGAACTTCTGCACCACCAAATTCAGCACATGCGCCAAGCAAGGGATGTGCGTCAAATTGGCTAGTCCCAGAGCTGCAACGAGATTTCGCCCATTATCGCACACCACCAGGCCGGGCTTGAGGCTCACCGGCAGCAACCACTCGTCGGTCTGTTGTTCTATACCCCGCCACAACTCCTGTGCGGTGTGGGGCCTGTCCCCCAAACATATGAGTTTCAGAATGGCCTGCTGACGTTTACCCCGGGCTGTGCTGAAGTTGGTGGTGAAGGTGTGTGGCTGACTGGATGAGCAGGTGGAAGAAGAGGAGGAGGAAGCCGAGAAGGAGGAGGTGGCAACAGGAGGCAAAGAATGTTGCCCTGCGATCCTTGGCGGCGGAAGGACGTGCGCCAAACAGCTCTCCGCCTGGGGCCCAGCTGCCACTACATTTACCCAGTGTGCAGTTAGGGAGATATAGCGTCCCTGGCCGTGCTTACTGGTCCACGTATCTGTGGTTAGGTGGACCTTGCCACAGATGGCGTTGCGCAGTGCACACTTGATTTTATCGGATACTTGGTTGTGCAGGGAAGGCACGGCTCTCTTGGAGAAGTAGTGGCGGCTGGGAACAACATACTGTGGGACAGCAAGCGACATGAGCTGTTTGAAGCTGTCTGTGTCCACCAGCCTAAATGACAGCATTTCATAGGCCAGTAGTTTAGAAATGCTGGCATTCAGGGCCAGGGATCGAGGGTGGCTAGGTGGGAATTTACGCTTTCTCTCAAATGTTTGTGAGATGGAGAGCTGAACGCTGCCGTGTGACATGGTTGAGACGCTTGGTGACGGAGGTGGTGGTGGTGGTGTTGGTGGTACATCCCCTGTTTGCTGGGCGGCAGGTGCCAACGTTCCTCCAGAGGCGGAGGAAGAGGCCGAGGCGGCAGCAGCAGAAGAGGTAGCAGGGGGAGCCTGAGTGACTTCCTTGGTTTTAAGGTGTTTACTCCACTGCAGTTCATGCTTTGCATGCAGGTGCCTGGTCATGCAGGTTGTGCTCAGGTTCAGAACGTTAATGCCTCGCTTAAGGCTCTGATGGCACAGCGTGCAAACCACTCGGGTCTTGTCGTCAGCACATTGTTTGAAGAAGTGCCATGCCAGGGAACTCCTTGAAGCTGCCTTTGGGGTGCTCGGTCCCAGATGGCGGCGGGCAGTAGCAGGCGGAGTCTCTTGGCGGCGGGTGTTCTGCTTTTGCCCACTGCTCCCTCTTTTGCTACGCTGTTGGCTCGGTCTCACCACTGCCTCTTCCTCCGAACTGTGAAAGTCAGTGGCACGACCTTCATTCCATGTGGGGTCTAGGACCTCATCATCCCCTGCATCGTCTTCCACCCAGTCTTGATCCCTGACCTCCTGTTCAGTCTGCACACTGCAGAAAGACGCAGCAGTTGGCACCTGTGTTTCGTCATCATCAGAGACATGCTGAGGTGGTATTCCCATGTCCTCATCATCAGGAAACATAAGTGGTTGTGCGTCAGTGCATTCTATATCTTTCACCGCTGGGGAAGGGCTAGGTGGATGCCCTTGGGAAACCCTGCCAGCGGAGTCTTCAAACAGCATAAGAGACTGCTGCATAACTTGAGGCTGAGACAGTTTCCCTGGTATGCATGGGGGTGATGTGACAGACTGATGGGGTTGGTTTTCAGGCGCCATCTGTGCGCTTTCTGCAGAAGACTGGGTGGGAGATAATGTGAACGTGCTGGATCCACTGTCGGCCACCCAATTGACTAATGCCTGTACCTGCTCAGGCCTTACCATCCTTAGAACGGCATTGGGCCCCACCATATATCGCTGTAAATTCTGGCGGCTACTGGGACCTGAGGTAGTTGGTACACTAGGACGTGTGGATGTGGCAGAACGGCCACGTCCTCTCCCAGCACCAGAGGGATCCACTAACACCACCACGACCATGTCCGCGTCCCTTACTAGATGTTTTCCTCATTGTTATCGTTCACCACAACAACAAAAATATTATTTGGCCCAATGTATTGTATTCAAATTCAGCTGGATATAAATTTGAGGCCTAGTATTTAGGCGCTGGGTGACAGGTATGGGTTTAGTGACAGAATTAGACTTGGAAATGCACAGTAGCGGGTGTGTGAAGTTATTCTGAATGACCCTATGTGCACCTTCAATATGATCTACCCTTTTAGGGCTAGATTTCAAATAGCTCTGATACAGCAGAAACCACTAAATTTTTAAATTGCTAAATTGGGAATTGTATTTCAACCCAGAACAAAAAATGTGCTTTGACGGACACTAAATAACTTTCCCAGCCACAACAGGACAGCGGTAACGAGAGATTTAGCAGGATATAAATTTGAGGCCTAGTATTTAGGCGCTGGGTGACAGGTATGGATTTAGTGACAGAATTAGACTTGGAAATGCACAGTAGCGTGTGTGTGAAGTTATTCTGAATGACCCAATGTGCACCTTGAATATTATATACCCTTTTAGGGATAGATTTCAAATAGCTCTGATATAGCAGAAACCACTAAATTATGAAATTGCTAAATTGGGAATTGTATTTCAACCCAGAACAAAAAATGTGCTTTGACGGACACTAAATAACTTTCCCAGCCACAACAGGACAGCGGTAACGAGAGATTTAGCGGGATATAAATTTGAGGCCTAGTATTTAGGCGCTGGGTGACAGGTATGGGTTTAGTGACAGAATTAGACTTGGAAATGCACAGTAGCGGGTGTGTGTGAAGTTATTCTGAATGACCCTATGTGCACCTTGAATATTATATACCCTTTTAGGGATAGATTTCAAATAGCTCTGATATAGCAGAAACCACTAAATTATGAAATTGCTAAATTGGGAATTGTATTTCAACCCAGAACAAAAAATGTGCTTTGACGGACACTAAATAACTTTCCCAGCCACAACAGGACAGCGGTAACGAGAGATTTAGCAGGATATAAATTTGAGGCCTAGTATTTAGGCGCTGGGTGACAGGTATGGGTTTAGTGACAGAATTAGACTTGGAAATACACAGTAGCGGGTGTGTGTGAAGTTATTCTGAATGACCCAATGTGCACCTTGAATATTATATACCCTTTTAGGGATAGATTTCAAATAGCTCTGATATAGCAGAAACCACTAAATTATGAAATTGCTAAATTGGGAATTGTATTTCAACCCAGAACAAAAAATGTGCTTTGACGGACACTAAATAACTTTCCCAGCCACAACAGGACAGCGGTAACGAGAGATTTAGCAGGATATAAATTTGAGGCCTAGTATTTAGGCGCTGGGTGACAGGTATGGGTTTAGTGACAGAATTAGACTTGGAAATACACAGTAGCGGGTGTGTGTGAAGTTATTCTGAATGACCCTATGTGCACCTTGCAATATTATCTACCCTTTTAGGGATAGATTTCAAATAGCTCTGATATAGCAGAAACCACTAAATTATGAAATTGCTAAATTGGGAATTGTATTTCAACCCAGAACAAAAAATGTGCTTTGACGGACACTAAATAACTTTCCCAGCCACAACAGGACAGCGGTAACGAGAGATTTAGCAGGATATAAATTTGAGGCCTAGTATTTAGGCGCTGGGTGACAGGTATGGGTTTAGTGACAGAATTAGACTTGGAAATACACAGTAGCGGGTGTGTGTGAAGTTATTCTGAATGACCCAATGTGCACCTTGAATATTATATACCCTTTTAGGGATAGATTTCAAATAGCTCTGATATAGCAGAAACCACTAAATTATGAAATTGCTAAATTGGGAATTGTATTTCAACCCAGAACAAAAAATGTGCTTTGACGGACACTAAATAACTTTCCCAGCCACAACAGGACAGCGGTAACGAGAGATTTAGCAGGATATAAATTTGAGGCCTAGTATTTAGGCGCTGGGTGACAGGTATGGGTTTAGTGACAGAATTAGACTTGGAAATACACAGTAGCGGGTGTGTGTGAAGTTATTCTGAATGACCCAATGTGCACCTTGAATATTATATACTCTTTTAGGGATAGATTTCAAATAGCTCTGATATAGCAGAAACCACTAAATTATGAAATTGCTAAATTGGGAATTGTATTTCAACCCAGAACAAAAAATGTGCTTTGACGGACACTAAATAACTTTCCCAGCCACAACAGGACAGCGGTAACGAGAGATTTAGCGGGATATAAATTTGAGGCCTAGTATTTAGGCGCTGGGTGACTGGTATGGATTTAGCTGACAGAATTAGACTTGGAAATGCACAGTAGCGTGTGTGTGAAGTTATTCTGAATGACCCTATGTGCACCTTGAATATTATATACCCTTTTAGGGATAGATTTCAAATAGCTCTGATATAGCAGGAACCACTAAATTATGAAATTGCTAAATTGGGAATTGTACTTCAACCCAGAACAAAAAATGTGCTTTGACGGACACTAAATAACTTTCCCAGCCACAACAGGACAGCGGTAACGAGAGATTTAGCGGGATATAAATTTGAGGCCTAGTATTTAGGCGCTGGGTGACCGGTATGGATTTAGTGACAGAATTAGACTGGGATATGGCCAAAAAATAACCACACTATTGCTGGTTAAATGCACTTGGTGACGGGCGCAGTTTGCCCCTGATGTAGTATATGGCCAAAAAATGAACAGACTATTGCTGGTTAAATGCACTTGGTGTGACAGCTTCACCCTGATGTAGGCTTTAGCCAAAAAACAACCACACCATTGAGGGTTAAATGCACTTGGTCGCAGCTTGGATGCACTTGGTCGCAGCACCGCACAAGACACAAAATGGCCGCCGATCACCCCAGAAAAAAGTGACTGACAAACGGTCTGGGCAGCCTAAAAACTGAGTGAGCATTTGAATTTCAGCAGCTCAATGATGCACAGCTGCAGATCGATCGATTAATCAAGTGAAGTCCTTTGGAGGAGTTAATCTGCCTAATCTCGCCCTACTGTCGCATCCGCAACCTCTCCCTACGCTAATCAGAGCAGAGTGACGGGCGGCGCTATGTGACTCCAGCTTAAATAGAGGCTGGGTCACATGGTGCTCTGGCCAATCACAGCCATGCCAATAGTAGGCATGGCTGTGACGGCCTCTTGGGGCAAGTAGTATGACGCTTGTTGATTGGCTGCTTTGCAGCCTTTCAAAAAGCGCCAAGAAAGCGTCACAAAAGCGCCAAGAAAGCGACGAACACCGAACCCGAACCCGGACTTTTACGAAAATGTCCGGGTTCGGGTCCGTGTCACGGACACCCCAAAATTCGGTACGAACCCGAACTATACAGTTCGAGTTCGCTCATCCCTACTTGGGACATACAGTGGAGGAAATAATTATTTGACCCCTCACTGATTTTGTAAGTTTGTCCAATTACAAAGAAATGAAAAGTCTCAGAACAGTATCATTTCAATGGTAGGTTTATTGTAACAGTGGCAGATAGCACATCAAAAGGAAAATCGAAAAAATAACTTTAAATAAAAGATAACAACTGATTTGCATTTCATTGAGTGAAATAAGTATTTGAACCCTCTAACAAAAAAAGACTTAATACTTGGTGGAAAAACCCTTGTTTGCAAGCACAGAGGTCAAACGTTTCTTGTAATTGATGACCAAGTTTGCGCACATTTTAGCAGGAATGTTGGTCCACTCCTCTTTGCAGATCATCTCTAAATCCCTAAGGTTTCGAGGCTGTCTCTGTGCAACTCTGAGCTTGAGCTCCCTCCATAGGTTTTCGATTGGATTAAGGTCCGGAGACTGACTAGGCCACTCCATGACCTTAATGTGCTTCTTCTTGAGCCACTCCTTTGTTGCCTTTGCTGTATGTTTTGGGTCATTGTCGTGCTGGAACACCCATCCACGACCCATTTTCAGTTTCCTGGCAGAGGGAAGGAGGTTGTCGCTCAGGATTTCACGATACATGGCTCCGTCCATTTTCCCGTTTATGCGAATAAGTTGTCCTGTGCCCTTAGCAGAAAAACACCCCCAAAGCAAAATGTTTCCACCCCCAAAGCAAAATGTTTCCACCCCCATGCTTGACGGTGGGGACGGTGTTTTGGGGGTCATAGGCAGCATTTTTCTTCCTCCAAACACAGCGAGTTGAGTTAATGCCAAAGAGCTCTATTTTGGTCTCATCAGACCACAGCACCTTCTCCCAGTCACTCTCTGAATCATTCAGGTGTTCATTGGCAAACTTCAGACGGGCCTGCACATGTGCCTTCCTGAGCAAGGGGACCTTGCGAGCCCTGCAGGATTTTAATCCATTGCGGTGTAATGTGTTTCCAATGGTTTTCTTGGTGACTGTGGTCCCTGCTAATTTGAGGTCATTAACTAACTCCTCCCGTGTAGTTCTAGGATGCTTTTTCACCTTTCTCAGAACCATTGACACCCCACGAGGTGAGATCTTGCGTGGAGCCCCAGAGCGAGGTCGATTGATGGTCATTTTGTGCTCCTTCCATTTTCGAACAATCGCACCAACAGTTGTCACCTTCTCTCCCAGCTTCTTGCTAATGGTTTTGTAGCCCATTCCAGCCTTGTGCAGGTCTACAATTTTGTCTCTGACATCCTTGGACAGCTCTTTGGTCTTTCCCATGTTGGAGAGTTTGGAGTCTGCTTGATTGATTGATTCTGTGGACAGGTGTCTTTTATACAGGTGACTAGTTAAGACAGGTGTCCTTAATGAGGGTGACTAATTGAGTAGAAGTGTCTAACCACTCTGTGGGAGCCAGAACTCTTAATGGTTGGTAGGGGTTCAAATACTTATTTCACTCAATGAAATGCAAATCAGTTGCTATCTTTTATTTAAAGTTATTTTTTCGATTTTCCTTTTGATGTGCTATCTGCCACTGTTACAATAAACCTACCATTGAAATGATACTGTTCTGAGACTTTTCATTTCTTTGTCATTGGACAAACTTACAAAATCAGTGAGGGGTCAAATAATTATTTCCTCCACTGTATGTAAAAGTGGAGTAAGATGGAAGTGTAATGATAAATCTGGCTCTATGTTATTTAAACAGCTTTTGACATACGTGACGCATTGTAGTTACTTACTTTGATAAAAGCATTGGAAATTAGGTCAGTGACCGATAACACTGGCAAAATATCAAGTGCTGATCTTATCAGTAAGCTAAAGAGTGACTTACAGAGATATGGGCAAAAGAGCAAATATGACAACTAAAGTTCAGTGACTTTATTTGTTTGACTTTTTGTTAGCTGCGGAAATTGATGGTTGAAGAAAGAGGGTATTCTACTTAACCTGTTCCAACTTCTAGCAGAGAAAAAGTGTTGCAACATAATACTTAATTTGCACGTCTCATTATTTGATTTTTCACAGTACACCAATGTGTCTCTATTTTGCAAGTTGCATGATGAAGCCCAAACTATGCTCCCAATATAAAAAGACTGTGGTGTGGCAGAAGTTTTAGTTCTTATATCAGGAGCACAGTTTAGGTTTAGGCATCTTCCAGGGCCGTCTTTACCAAAGGGCAAAAGGGGCAGCTGCCCCGGGCCCAGTTGCTCCTGGATGGCCCAAGGCAGCTGCCTCTTGAGCCCTGCTAGCCACTGCCCCGGGTGTCAGGCTGTCAGCAACACAGGGGGTGCTGCCATGCCATGCCTGCCGGCACTGAGTCCAGGCAGCGTACTGTGAGAGCTGTGATCTAGGACCTTAGATGACATCATCACCATGTGACCAGTAACCTAGCAATATTACTGGTCACATGGCTATGAGGTCATCAAAGGTCCTACCAGGAGTGTTGCAGGAGAAGTTTGCCTTAACTGTGGAGCTTTTTTTGTGAAGATTACATCAGAAAAAGGTGACAGGGGCTGTTATGCTAATATACTGTAAACTACTGTATAGTGGGGTGCTGTATACTGTGTGGGGGCCTGTATACTGCGGGGGGCTGTATACTGTGGGGGGCCTGTATAGTGTGGGGGGGGGGGGGCTGTATAGTGTGGGGGTCTGTATAGTGTGGGGGGTCTGTATAGTGTGGGTGGCTGTATACTGTGTGGGGGCCTGTATACTGTGGGGGGCTGTATACTGGGGGGGCCTGTATAGTGTGGGGGGTCTGTATAGTGTGGGGGGCTGTATACTGTATACTGTAGGTGCTGTATAGTGTGGAGAGCCATACTGCTGTACTGTATAGTGTGGGGTGCTGTATCGTGTATCGTTTGGGGTGCTGTATACGGTGAGGTGCTATACTGCTCTACTGTATACTGTGAGGTGTTGTATACTGTGGGCTGCTATACTGCTCTACTATATACTGTGGTGTACTGTATAGTGTGGCGTGCTATACTGCATACTGTGGGTTGCTGTATACTATAGGGTGCTATACTGCATACTGTGGAGTGCTGGGGTGCACTGTAACACTAGGGTGAGCCGAGCCCTGGTCTCCTTCCTGCAGAGCGGTGCCCACTTCCAGCCTGAGCCCAGCAGCCCAGAGCACTGATCCTGAGCCGCTGGAGTCTTCAGAACTGGAAGTATTTACAGTCATTCACTGGACTCTACCAGATGTGTGGATTTTTTGTGTGTGTGTTGTGGTGGAGGGCGTGATTGCATGCTAAGGTGTGGGAAGGTGGGATCCAGGGGCCCAAGTAAATTTTTGCCCAGGGTCCAATCAATATTAAAGACGGCCCTGGCATCTTCTATTCAATGAATGCTCTATGTATGCTTTGTGGCATCCAGAATCTGCAATACCAAGTTGCACTAAAGCTTCATTATTGCTATATCCCCAGCAGAGGCCAAAAAGATGACTATCTAACCCCTTCAGGACTCAGGCATTTTTTGCTTTAAGGCTAGGGCAGGCATCCTCAAACTGCGGCCCTCCAGCTGTTGCAAAACTGCAACTCCCAACATGCCCAAACAGCCTAAAGGTATCAGCCTACAGCAGGGCATTGTAGGAGTTGTAGTTTTACAACTTCCCAGTACTGTCCTCTGGTAATCAATGACAGCCTGGACATGCTGAGCCTTGTAGTTCTCTGCCCTTATACGCCTTCCCAGTACTGTCCTCTGGTAATCAGTAATGACAGCCTGGACATGCTGAGCCTTGAAGTTCTCTGCCCTTATATGCCTTCCCAGTACTGTCCTCTGGTAATCAGTAATGACAGACTGGATATGCTGAGCCTTGTAGTTTTCTGAGAGAACCACAAGGCTCATCATGTCCAGCCTCAGCAGCCTGTCATTATTGATTACCAGCAATAGCATGTCAGTGCAACTAAGGCTCAGCAAAGGGAGAACTACTGTCTGTGTCTGAAACCAGTTACTCACCACTTCCTTCCCTCACAGGCCAGCTCCATGCAACACACTGCCAAGCCCCGCCCCCTCATGTAACTGGTCACCTGATTATAATAAAACTCCTGGTTTCTTCGGCTTCTATGCTCCACCCCCGCCCCTGCTGTGATCCGTCCTCCTCCTCAGTATGTAATCTGTACTCACGCACAGACTCTCCGCGGCTCGGAGATCTTGTGCAGTGACATCATGCGCAGGCAGCGCAGCAGCACTATGTCTCTGCCCGGTGATGTTTGAAGGGACCGTGGCCGCCACAATTTTGAAGTGAGGAACGAGTGGGCCCCCTAAGGAGCAGTGTGCCCCGACACTTGCCCGGGGGTGCCAGGTGCTGACGCCAGCCCTGATAATTAGGTCAGATTTGAGGGCATCCATGAAGGAGGGGTCTGATGGAGTCAATACTTTTTCTGGGGACAAATTCATAGACTTCTCATTAACTGCATAACAGTGTTTATTGCATATTTACTTACATGAGTGTAGAAAAGTTGTCTATTCATAAATTGTATTCTAATAAATATGGCTTGTGCTCTAAATGGTCTGATTACTTATATGATAGTGAGAAAAAGCCCAATGTTAATATTTTACCACAGTACATTTGTTGTTACGGAGTCTCCACTTTAGAACGCTTTTACTTATCCAAGCCATTCTGAGATTGTTTGCTCATGAAACATTGTACTTCATGATAGTGGCAAATTTGAGTTGATATAATTCCCCTTTATTTATTAAAACAAATTCCAAAATTTTCAGAAAATTTGGAAAAAATCTGCTATTTTGTAAAATTTGAATTCCTCTGCTTTTAAGACTGATTGTGATACCTTATAAAATGGTTCTTATTAAAAATAAAAAATAAATAAAAATAAATAAATATTAAAATAGTTATTATTTTACATTTGCCATATGTCATTTGCCATATTATATTTGCGTCATTTGCCATATAGTATCATTTGTAAATGTCATATTATTTTTTTTACTACGTTCGAAAGCTTAAATGTTTAGAAGCAAATTGGAAAATTTTCAACAAACTACCAAAAGCAACATTTTAAGGACCAGTTCAGTTATGAAGTCACTTTGTGGGGCTTACTTGACAGAAACCCCCCAAAAGTAAGCCCATTTTAGAAACTACACACTTTGAGGTATTCAGAACTGTTTTTGCAAACTTCGTTAACCCTTTAGGTGTTTCACAGGAATTAATGCGAAATGAAGGTGAAATTTTGAAATTTCACATTTTTTTAAATTTATTTTGCAGATTTTTCATTTTAATATTTTTTCTCCAGTAAAACAGCAAGGGTTAACAGCAAAATAAACTTTAAAGGATAACTGTCGTATATATATATATATTTTGGAGTATTGGATTGTGGTGATTAACCCTTTCAGGACCAAGCCATTTTTTACCTTAAGGACCAGGCTATTTTTTGCAAATCTGACCAGTGTCAGTTTATGTGTGAATAACTTTAAAACACTTTTACTTATCCAGGCCGTTCTGAGATTGTTTTTTCGTCCCATATTGTACTTCATGACACTGGTAAAATTAAGTCAAAAAAAAAATTTTTTTTGCACAAAAAAATACCAAATTTACCCAAAATTTGGAAAAATTAGCAAATTTCAAAGTTTCAGTTTCTCTACTTCTGTAATACATAGTAATACCCCTAAAAATTGTGATGACTTTACATTCCCCATATGTCTACTTCATGTTTGGATCATTTTGGGAATTACATTTTATTTTTTGGGGACGTTACAAGGCTTAGAAGTTTAGAAGCATTTTTCAGAAAATTTCCAAAACCCAATTTTTAGGGACCACTACAGCTCTGAAGTCACTTTGTGAGGCTTACATAATTGAAACCACCCAAAAATGACCCCATTCTATAAACTACACCCCTCAAGGTATTCAAAACTGATTTTACAAACTTGGTTAACCCTTTAGGTGTTGCACAAGAGTTATTGGCAAATAGAGATAAAATTTGAGAATTTCATTTTTTTGCCTAATTTTCCATTTTAACCCATTTTTTCCACTAACAAAGCAAGGGTTAACAGCCAAACAAGACTGTATCTTTATTGCCCTGACTCTGCCGTTTACAGAAACACCCCATATGTGGCCGTAAACTACTGTACGGCCACACAGCGGGGCGTAGAGTGAAAGGTGCGCCGTATGGTTTTTGGAAGCCAGATTTTGCTGGACAGTTTTTTTGACACCATGTCCCATTTGAAGCCCCCTGATGCACCCCTAGAGTAGAAACTCTATACGAGTGACCCCATCTAAGAAACTACACCCCTCAAGGTATTCAAAACTGATTTTACAAACTTAGTTAACCCTTTAGGTGTTGCACAAGAGTTATTGGCAAATAGAGATAAAATTTGAGAATTTCATTTTTTTGCCTAATTTTCCATTTTAACCCATTTTTTCCACTAACAAAGCAAGGGTTAACAGCCAAACAAGACTGCATCTTTATTGCCCTGACTCTGCCGTTTACAGAAACACCCCATATGTGGCCGTAAACTACTGTACGGCCACACAGCGGGGCGTAGAGTGAAAGGTGCGCCGTATGGTTTTTGGAAGCCAGATTTTGCTGGACAGTTTTTTTGACACCATGTCCCATTTGAAGCCCCCTGATGCACCCCTAGAGTAGAAACTACATAAAAGTGACCCCATCTAAGAAACTACACCCCTCAAGGTATTCAAAACTGATTTTACAAACGTTGTTAACCCTTTAGGTGTTCCACAAGAGTTATTGGCAAATAGAGATGAAATTTCAGAATTTAAATTTTTGGGCAAATTTTCCATTTTACTTTTTTTTTTCCAGTTACAAAGCAAAGTTTAACAGCCAAACAAAACTCATTATTTATGGCCCTGATTCTGTAGTTTACAGAAACACCCCATATGTGGTCGCAAACCGCTGTATGGGCACACTGCAGGGCGCAGAAGGAAAGGGATGCCATATGGTTTTTGGAAGGCAGATTTTGCTAGACAGTTTTTTTGGGCACTATGTCCCATTTGAAGCCCCCCTGATGCACCCCTAGGTTAGAAACTCCAAAAGAGTGACCCCATTTTGGAAACTATGGGATAAGGTGGCAGTTTTGTTGGTACTATTTTAGGGTATATATGATTTTTGGTTGCTCTATATTACACTTTTTGTGAGGCAAAGTAACAAAAAATAGAAATTCTGAAATTTCATCTCCATTTGCCACTAACTCTTGTGGAACACTTAAAGGGTTAACACAGTTTGTAAAATCAGTTTTGAATATCTTGAGGGGTGTAGTTTCCAAAATGGGGTCACTTTTTGGAGTTTCTACTCTAGGGGTGCATCAGGGGGCTTCAAATGGGACATGGTGTCAAAAATTCCAGTCCAGCAAAAACTGCCTTCCAAAAACCATATGGCATTCCTTTCCTTCTGTGCCCTGCCGTGTGGCCATACAGCAGTTTACGACCACATATGGGGCATTTATATAAACTACAGAATCAGGCCAATAAATATTGAGTTTTATTTGGCTGTTAACCCTTGCTTTGTTACGGAGAAAAAATTGATTAAAATGGAAAATTTCCCAAAAAATAGGTGTTTTGGCACTGTTTTTATTTTTTATTATTTGCAACGTTCATCTGACAGGTACGATTATGTGCTATTGTTATAGAGCAAGTTCCTACGGACGTGGCAATACCTAATATGTCTACCTTTTTTAATTTATCTAGGTTTTACACAATAAAATCATTTTTGAAACAAAAAAAATCATGTTTTAGTGTCTCTATAGTCTGAGAGCCATAGTTTTTTCAGTTTTTAGTCGATTGTCTCAGGTTGGGTATCATTTTTGCGGGATGAGATGACGGTTAGATTGGTACTATTTTGGGGCGCATATGACTTTTTGATCGCTTGCTATTACACTTTTTGTGATGTAAGGTAACAAAAAAATGGCTTTTTTGACACCGTTTTTATTTAATTTTTTTTACAGTGTTCACCTGAGGGGTTAGGTCATGTGGTATTTTTATAGAGCAGGTTCTTACGGACGTGGCAATACCTAATATGTCTACCTTTTTTTAATTTATCTAGGTTTTACACAATAATATCATTTTTGAAACAAAAAGAAATCATGTTTTAGTGTCTCCATAGTCTGAGAGCCATAGTTTTTTCAGTTTTTAGTCGATTGTCTCAGGTTGGGTATCATTTTTGCGGGATGAGATGACGGTTAGATTGGTACTATTTTGGGGTGCATATGACTTTTTGATCGCTTGCTATTACACTTTTTGTGATGTAAGGTAACAAAAAAATTGCTTTTTTGACACCGTTTTTATTTAATTTTTTTTACAGTGTTCACCTGAGGGGTTAGGTCATGTGGTATTTTTATAGAGCAGGTTCTTACGGACGTGGCAATACCTAATATGTCTACCTTTTTTTAATTTATCTAGGTTTTACACAATAATATCATTTTTGAAACAAAAAAAAATCATGTTTTAGTGTCTCCATAGTCTGAGAGCCATAGTTTTTTCAGTTTTTAGGCGATTGTCTCATGTAGGGGCTCATTTTTTGCGGGATGAGGTGACGGTTGGATTGGCACTATTTTGGCGTACATGTGACTTTTTTGATCACTTTTATTATCTTTTTTGGGAAGTAAGGTGGGCAAAATTTCTATTTCCTCATAGTTTTTATTTTTTTATTTTTATGGCGTTCACCGTGCGGGGAAATTAACATGATTGTTTTATAGATCAGGTCGTTACGGACGCGGCGATACCTAATATGTGTAGCGTTTTTTATTTATTTTATTTTTATTCAGTGATAAATGTTTTTTTTTTATCTTTTACTTTTTTCACTTTTTTTAACATTTTTTTTGACCCAGACCCACTTGGTTCTTGAAGATCCAGTGGGTCTGATTGTCTGTATAATACAGTACAGTACAATATACTATACAGTACTGCACTGTATTTTACTTACAGTTTGCCTGAACAGACCTATGCTTTCAGCATAGATCTGTTCAGTACCATGGACAGCAGGATGCCTGAGAAGGCATCCTGTTGCCATGGGAACCTTCCCCGTCTGTCACAACTGCGCAGACGGGGAAGGGTGAGGACGGGGCTGGCGGGGGGCTCTCTGGGGGCTCTCTCCCTCTCCCATCGGGGGCTGCAAAGGCACAGCAGCCCCCCGATCGGAGAGGGAGGGAGCTCTCTCTTACTGTTAACCTTTTCCATACAGCGGTCCGTACGGACCGCTGTATGGAAAGGGTTAAACGGCTGACATCGCATCAACGATGTCAGCCGTTTATACCAGGGTGCCAGCAATGTGCTGGCACCCTGGTATACCCACTGTACACCAACGATTATTGAAGGGGAGGCGGGCGGGGGATCGCGATCCCGCCTGCCGCACCGCCCGCCTCCCGCACGGCCCGCACCGCCCGCAACCCTCCCCCTGCACCACCCGCCCACATAATACTATTCAGGGGTGCAGGGGGGGGGGTAAAAAAACTTGATTTTGGCAATTTTAAAGTTTCTGATCCCTGCGGTCAGGGACCGCAGGGATCAGAAACGGCATAAAGCGCTAAAAACCGCAGGTCTGAATTGACCTGCGGTTTGAAGCAATCGCCGATAGGGGGGGTCACAGGACCCCCCTCGGCATTACCACTGGGTGCCTGGCTGTGTGTAACAGCCGGCACTCAGCGCTGTCACCATGTCTGCAGACATGGTGACAGTTTAATGCCATGACGAATATACTCGTCATGGAGCACTAACTAGCAGTGTTTTATGACGAGTATACACGTCATAGGTCGGGAAGGGGTTAATATCTCCTTGGTGGCCCTATTTCAACTTTTCACTGTGTATTCAATTACCCCTTAATTCCACATTTTTGTTCCCTGTACTGCCCACTTTTACCTGTGCTTAAAATAGGGTTGCTAGGTATGGTCCGTCTATCTGTTGATAGACTGAGCACGCAGTGTGCAGGATCACATTACTGACAGCCAGGGACTGTAAATGATTAAAGCCAGGTCCTCCCCAGCAGCTGATAACAGTGCCTGGGCTGTGTGCACTTCTCCCTGTCCCTGCGCTTGGCAGACACTCCCTCACTCAGCAGAGCTGGAGAATGCAGAGCAGTAGCAGCGCAGACCAGGGAAGGGAGATCTGCCGTCTGCTCAGTGTATAAATGAAAGCAACATGTGGTAAGAGGACTCCTTTGTGCTGCAGGAGATTAACCCTTTAGGGGGAGGGCTCTGGTTACTGACACTTTTGGGGGGCTATTGTTACTGGCTAGTGAGGGCAGACGGGATTATCCTCAGGGTGAGGGCAGTGGCGGCCATCTTAACTGAATAGTGAAATTGCAGTTTTATGCAGACTGGTTGCTAAGGGCTGAATCTTATTAAATATGGGGTAAGTCAGTCTAATAGTAACTGATTCTGAAATATCATGTTATTAGTAACTACATATATGAAAATTGAAATTAGGGTCTAAATGTGACAGTTATCCCTTAAAATTTATCACCCTACTTCTACAGTTTCCAAAAACACTATACTCTATTTCCATGTATACACAAGACAAGGAGAGCCCTATGGCTTTTCGAGGGCAAATTTAGCTGGAATAGTTTTTGGGAGCTGTCGCATATGAAGATACCCTGAGGTGCCCCTACAGTTGAAACACCCCAAAAAGTAACCCGATTTTAGAAACTACACCCCTCAAGGAATCTTTCAAGGTGTGGATTGAGCAGGAACTGTACCTAATTTCAGACATTCTAGGCAAATTTGATCTAGGCCAGTCAAACTCAGGTGGGGCTTAAGTGAGTCCCGTCCAGAAGTGCGTGCTGCTGGTTGTGTTACAACATTCCTTGTGTAAAGATTAAATGTCCAACCACTGGAAAATGATGCATCACACGAGTCCACCTAAGTCAATCAAATGTAGAGAACCTACATATGGACAAGTGAGGTGCTGTATTTGGAAGGAGGCATTATGTTTGTCTAATCACAGACAACATCTTTAAACTGCATTCTGGTGCAATTTGAGTACTTTATGCTAGAGCTGAGATTTGAATCCAAGACTTGATTGCAGAAATTAGGATCCTTTTTAATGAAAATAGGTTGGAATTGATGGACCTTCATGTTGTACTGCATGTGAGTAATAGTGATGGGCATCGAATATTCGAATCTCGAATTTAGAATATAGTGCTATATTCGTATTCTCGAATATTCTAGATTTTTTTTTTTCATCAGTAACCTCCCTTCTTGCTTGTGGGCCAATGAGAAGGCTGCTATGTCTTCGTCTGAGCTTAGCAACATCCCTAGCAACCAATAGGAAAGCTGCCTACCCCTTACTATATAAGAACCTCCCCAGCAGCCATTTTCTGTAGTTTTATGGAGTCCTGAGAGAGAGACAGCAGTGTCATTGCTGTGCTCTGTGCTTTACTGTGTCATTACATTAGTTAGCTTATATATATATATATATATATATATATATATAATACAGATAGTCGGAGATAATCGGTGTAGGTTGTGTGATAGGTTCTGCTGTCCATACATACATGCTACAGACATAGTGCTGTGCTGTCACAACAATACTTAGTGCACCAATCAGTAATATGTAGTCAGACCTGCTAAAATGTGAAGTTGCACGTATTGCGCAAAAATATGCGCATCATTAATTGCCGAAATGCAGCTTGAAAAATTTAGCAACAGTGACCCACGCCTGTATTGCGCGTGCAATACGTGCATATTACATTGCCGATTTTCACAATCAAGAAAATAATCTTGAATTCTCGAATATATGACGAATATTCGCCCAAATATTCGCGAAATACTGCGAATTAGGATATTGCCCCTGCCACTCAATACTAGTGACTAAAGCTGGCCCTACACTTTAAATAAAATGTTGAGGATGGGGCCTCCTTTAACGCCAGATGGGGAGATAAGGATTGGGCGGTTGGACGTCAACTGCCTGATTCATTTGTTCTCTGGAAGATAAGCCACTGTCAGAGCAATGTGGAATGTGCTGGAAAACAAGCCTAAACCATAGAGCCCCACCTCACTGGACACCTTCATAGGTCTTGTGGAGTCCATGTCTCAATAGAGCAGAGCTGTTTGCTCTAGAGGGACCTAGACATTGATAGGAAGGTGGGTGATGTTATGGCTGATCAGTGTGTAATATGTAGGTTATAACAGTGTGTTTAGTAGATATTAGCAAAATTATTGTATGCCCATTATTATCACCCAGTTCAAGAGTGCTTTTAGTTTATTAAAGCAAAAATATTTATTGGGAGACACACTTCTGAGACTGTAATCCTTTATTGATGGAATAGTTAGGCAGTCTTTGTTCTTCCATCCGTCGGACAAATCAAAATAGGCTGCTTGCTGGATCTGGAAGGCCCTTATTGGTTTGTACAAGGGCACATGGTTTATTTGTACATAACTATAATTCACCTTGTTAACATTACCATAATTTGATATCTGAAAGAAAAACAAAAAAGGAAGGAAACAGTCAGTAGGGAGCAGCATTTGAGACAGAATTCCTTTAGAAAACCATTTAGGGTGTTTCCATACTTTTTGGAGAGTTTTTATTGGGACCTTTTGTTCAGAATTTTCAGTATATGGGAAAATACCTGAAGAAAATGCCACAACAAGAGTATGTTGTGACTTGATTAAACACAAAGGGACAAAAACTGTCTTAAAACACCACTACAAAGACAGAGTGTTTGTAGGGCATTTTATAATTTCCTATTAGTTATGGTGTAACATCTGGCTCTGGCGTTTGTTGCGTCTAAAAAATACACCAACAAAAAAAATAAACATTTTTGAAAAGTGTCCAGCCACCCTCAAAGGATTTATGCCACTATTTTAATAAAATTCAGTATGAAAAAACTGTTGCTTTTGTAACTTACAGGTCATTTGATAATTTGTATTACTATAATGTGATTTTGTTGCGGTAATGCGTTAAGCCAGCCAAAATAATGTTGCTACATCCATACTTTCTGTTACAAAAATGCTCAGTTGTCAGTTATTCCCATTACTCTACTTCATCATAATGGTGCCCCCTAGTGTTTAATCCATATAGTAATGTGCACGTCCACCTACTGGGGTGGCTACTCGTGCTCTGTTCCATCCTTCAACTACCACCAGCCATATTTACTGTTTGCTGTTACTTTTAGCTATGACCGGGACACCTGGGAAATAGTGACCATAAAGTAATAACCTTCCAATTATCATTCAAAAGAGCGTTTCTACAGGGAGGAACAAAAATACCAAACTTCAAAAAAGCAAAATTTAGCCAACTAAGAGAGGCCATAGGCCTAACTAACTGGGACAAAGTCCACAAAAATAAAAATACAGCCACAAAATGGGATATCTTTAAAAGCATCCTAAAATCTCATTGTGAGAGGTACATACCATATGGGAATAAAAGGTTAAGGAACAAAAAGAAACCAATGTGGATAAATAGAACTGTAAAGAAAGCAATAAATGACAAAAAGAAAGCATATAAATCACCAAAACAGGAGGGTAGCACGGAAGCACCGAAACATTATAAGGAAAAAAATAGAACATGTAAAAAACTAATAAAAGCGCCCAAACTAGAGACCAAGAGATTAATTGCCAAAGAGAGTAAAACTCACCCTGAAATGTTCTTAAATTATATACATGTTAAAAAGTATAAATCTGAAGGTGTCGGCCCTTTAAAGAGTAATGAGGGGGGAGTCGCAGAGAGCGACGAGGAGAAAGCAAAGCTGTTAAATATTTTTTTCTCCAATGTATTCGCTGAGGAAAATAAACTGTCAGATGAAATGCTGAATGTAAAAATAAATTCCCCATTAAAAGTGCCCTGTCTGACCCAGGAAGAAGTACAATAGCGACTTAAAAAGATTAAAATAGACAAATCGCCAGGACCAGATGGCTAACACCCCCATATCCTAAGAGAATTAAGTAATGTCATAGCCAGACCCTTATTTCTGATATTTACAGACTCTATACTGACAGGGAGTGTTCCACAGGATTGGCGCATAGCAAATGTGGTGCCAATATTCAAAAACGGTCCAAAAACAGAGCCTGGAAACTATAGGCTGGTAAGTTTAACATATGTTGTGGGTAAACTGCTTGAAGGTTTTCTGAGAGATGCTATCTTAGAAAATCTCAACGGAAATAAGCAAATAACGCCATATCAGCATGGCGTCATGAGGGATTGGTCATGCCAAACTAATTTAATCAGTTTCTTTGAGGAGGTAAGTTCTAGACTTGACAGCTGCGAATCAATGGATGTCGTATATCTGGACTTCTCCAAAGCATTTGACAGTGTACCACATAAAAGGTTAGTGTATAAAATGAGAATGCTTGAACTGGGAGAAAATGTCTGTATGTGGGTAAGTAAATGGCTGAGTGATAGAAAACAGAGGGTGGTTATTAATGGTACACATTCATATTGGGTCACTGTCACTAGTGGGGTACCTCAGGGGTCAGTATTGGGCCCTATTCTCTTCAATTTATTTATTAATGATCTTGTAGAAGGCTTACATAGTAAAATATTAATTTTCGCAGATGACACTAAACTGTGTAAATTAATTAACACTGAAGAGGACAGTATACTACTACAGAGGGATCTGGATAGATTGGAGGCTTGGGCAGATAAGTGGCAGATGAGGTTTAAAACATGGGAAGGAATAATGCAAGTCACCCGTACATACTACAAACCGGATTCCCAAAAAGTTGGGACACTAAACAAATTGAATAAAAACAATGCAATGATGTGGAGATGGCAAATGTGAATATTTTATTTGTAATAGAACGTAGATGACAGATCAAACGTTTAATCCGAGTAAATGTATAATTTTAAAGGAAAAATACGTTGCTTCAAATTTTCACTGTGTCAACAAATCCCCAAAAAGTTGGGACAAGTAGCGATAAGAGGCTGGAAAAAGTAAATTTGACCATAACGAAGAGCTGGAAGACCAATTAACACTAATTAGGTCAATTGGCAACATGATTGGGTATAAAAAGAGCTTCTCAGAGTGGCAGTGTCTCTCAGAAGCCAAGATGGGTAGCGGATCACCAATTCCCACAATGTTGCGCAGAAAGATAGTGGAGCAATATCAGAAAGGTGTTACCCAGCGAAAAATTGCAAAGACTTTGCATCTATCATCATCAACTGTGCATAACATCATCCGAAGATTCAGAGAATCTGGAACAATCTCTGTGCTTAAGGGTCAAGGCCGTAAAACCATACTGGATGCCCGTGATCTCCGGGCCCTTAAACGACACTGCACCACAAACAGGAATGCTACTGTAAAGGAAATCACAGAATGGGCTCAGGAATACTTCCAGAAACCATTGTCAGTGAACACAATCCACCGTGCCATCCGCCGTTGCCAGCTGAAACTCTACAGTGCAAAGAAGAAGCCATTTCTAAGCAAGATCCACTGGGCCAGGGATCATTTAAAATGGAGTGTGGCAAAATGGAAGACTGTTCTGTGGTCAGACGAGTCACGATTTGAAGTTCTTTTTGGAAATCTGGGACGCCATGTCATCCGGACCAAAGAGGACAAGGACAACCCAAGTTGTTATCAACGCTCAGTTCAGAAGCCTGCATCTATGATGGTATGGGGTTGCATGAGTGCGTGTGGCATGGGCAGCTTGCATGTCTGGAAAGGCACCATCAATGCAGAAAAATATATTCAGGTTCTAGAACAACATATGCTCCCATCCAGACGTCATCTCTTTCAGGGAAGACCCTGCATTTTTCAACAAGATAATGCCAGACCACATTCTGCATCAATCACAACATCATGGCTGTGTAGGAGAAGGATCCGGGTACTGAAATGGCCAGTCTGCAGTCCAGATCTTTTACCTATAGAGAACATTTGGCGCATCATAAAGAGGAAGGTGCAACAAAGAAGGCCCAAGACGATTGAACAGTTAGAGGCCTGTATTAGACAAGAATGGGAGAGCATTCCTATTTCTAAACTTAAGAAACTGGTCTCCTCGGTCCCCAGACATCTGTTGAGTGTTGTAAGAAGAAGGGGAGATGCCACACAGTGGTGAAAATTGCCTTGTCCCAACTTTTTGGGATTTGTTGACACCACGAAATTCTGATTCAACATATTTTTCCCTTAAAATGCTACATTTTCTCAGTTTAAACTTTTGTTTCGTGATTTATGTTCTATTCTGAATAAAATATTAGAAGTTGGCACCTCCACATCATTGCATTCAGTTTTTATTCACGATTTGTATAGTGTCCCAACTTTTTGGGAATCCGGTTTGTAAATGGTAAAACACTCGGTAACACTGACATGGAAAAGGATCTAGGAATTTTAAAAAAACAGCAAACTAAGCAGCAAAAACCAGTGTCAGGCAGCTGCTGCCAAGGACAATAAGATAATGGGTTGCATCAAAAGGGGCATAGATGCCCCTGATGAGAACATAGTCCTACCACTTTACAAATCACTAGTCAGACCACAAATGGAGTACTGTGTACAGTTCTGGGCTCCTGTGAACGAGGCAGACATAGCAGAGCTGGAGAGGGTCCAGAGGAGGGCAACTAAAGTAATAACTGGAATGGGGCAACTACAGTACCCTGGAAGATTATCAAAATTAGGGTTATTCACTTTAGAAAAAAGACGACTGAGGGGAGATCTAATTACTATGTATAAATATATCAGGGGTCAGTACAGAGATCTCTCCCATCATCTATTTATCCCCAGGACTGTGACTGTGACGAGGGGACATACATGCCTGAAGCAAAAACGTGCTGGTGCTGCCTGAAGCAAAAATTGAAATGCCCCCCCCCCCTCCCCTCATGTCTTGATCTAACTCCTTCCCTCCAGCTAGAGGTGCAACTTGACCTGCATGCACTTTCTATAATACCAGTGTCTTCTTATGTTGTCCAAGGGTCTTTGTGCCCCCAACTGCTACCTCTGCACCCCCTATAGCTATGCCCCTGGGTGCGGGTCCCTCCTCTGGGATCTTTTTCTATGTCCCGAACGTATCCAGAAGTGAATGGAGAGCACACCATGCATGTGTGGCCACCATCTATTTACCCTACGACACTGAAGCTGTACAGATGGCATTTTATGGAGAGGACTGCTTCCTTTTAAAATGCGTGATGTCTAATGCAAATTTTGGCATAACAATGATCTATGGCTGGTTTACGCTCTTTGGGCTGGGTACTTTAGTTCTAGTCCTGTACAGTACATTACAATGATTGTCCCAGATGGGACAACCCCTTTTAAAAAAGATGAGCGTTTTATATATGGGCTCATCTAAAGTGATCAATCATGCTTGACTTTCTGGAAATCAGGCAGACAAACTTAGTTTTGTAGTTAGCGCAAAATGCTTCTTATTAAAATACATGATGCCTAATGTAAAATTTGGTAGAGGGATAGCAATGATCTAGGGCTGAGTTCCGTTGTTTGGGCTGGGTACCTTAACTTCAGTCAGGTACATAACAAGTAATTAAGGGGCACCATAGCAAAATGGAGCATGAAAGCTTATGAATATTTTGGTTTCCCTAATGCACATGAGTAACGCACACAGTGATGTCACAATAGTGGGATAATGTGTAGAGTGATGTCACAGTACAGTTACAGTACAGGAATAACATAATGAAGTCACACTACGGGGATAATGCAAAGCATGGCACAATAACACAAAAAAAAAAGTCAGCATGTACTCTATGACATCACAGGAAAGTGATGTCACCATGCACAGGTATAGAGAAGACATGACGTGACAGTACAGGATTAGCACAGTGATGCTACAACACAGAAATAATGCAAAAAGTGACGCCCATGTTAATTGGTAATTTTCTATCTTACCTTTTTCACGCATTTAATACAATAAGATTCTGAGAATAAAAGCAGAAAAAGTTACATGTTGCACTAAGCCTTCAGCACTTAAATTAGACATAATCGTGATTCTGGAGTCTCAGTTATTAATTGTTACTATGGAAAATATCTCAAGTTAGCAAAAGAATTGTAAAGCATACTAAAACAGAGAGAGGCCAGAAGTGAGACATTACACAACCAATTAATGCGTAATACTTACATCCAGGATATCAATGTCGGAATCATTAAAGTCTAAGCCCATCAGCTGAGGTAAAGGTATTCCGCTCCCTAAAACCGCTAAAATATAGGAAAAGCACAAAGATTTAGGTTAATATCACACTATACATGATCAGTAGGTACCCTTGCTCATACATGGTCTGATCGCCCATTTATAGGGCCATGTTGTTCCTCTGTATGTGTGTTTTTACTCAAAGCTACAAAGAATTTGGTCTCCTTATGGAATCCCCAAAAAATTATGGTGCGCATGCATGAATTGCTTCTAGAGGAAAATAGGGGTGCCTCATAGGTGCACCGTATGGCAGCACAAAAAATGCCTATAAGTCCATATTAAAGACTCCAAGGAATACTATGTGCAGCCATATAAGGCAATGCCTCACAGATGGGTGCTAACATATTAGGGGTGTAACATTAGGGGGTGAAGAGGTGGCAGCACACCCAGTGTTGGTGCCTGAGGAGGCCCAAAAGCTCTTATGCCACATAGCCATCGGTACTGTAAATGGCAAATGGTAAGTGGGGATCCTTTTACAGATCTTACATTATGGTCCCAGGGGCTTCAAGTAACTTCTGTACTAGAGATGAACAAATTTCTCAAAAATTCGATTCGGCCAGTCCGCCGAATAAAAAATAATAATTCAGTTCGATCAAAATGTATTTGCTTATTGCGTTAAAAAACGGCTATTTCCTGGCGGCAGAGAGCCTTTATAGTGGTGTAGAACACTGTGCCTTGCAGTAACACGCATAGTGAGTCTCCTGTGGTAGTAAAATAATTGTCACGAGGGTGTCAAGAGCCACGCCTGACTCCGTTGTACCCGGGGTCAGGAGGTCGCAGCGGTTGGCTGCACGCTCTATGTCAGATAGGGAAGTTTCCTTATTGTAGCTTTCTGGGTTTGCTTTACAAACCCTTTTGGCTCACTCAGGGATCCGTAGCTCCTTCTCTCAGCTGTTCCTTGTCCAGCACTCCCAATCCTCCTTATATTCCCCTCTCACACTTCTCTGGTTGCCAGGTATAGAGCTTCCTGCCTGGACATCTATTCTGACCCACTGGAGCTGTGTTGCTGCGTTCTCTGAGTGTTGCCTTAGAACGCTACCCTCCGGATCCCTGTTGGACCTTTGTGGACAATTGTTGCCGTCCACCTGGGTGTTTGTGTTTGTCTGTGTTTGTCTGTCCTCTCCCTGGTGTTTCCCTCTTAGTGCAGTGGTGAGGACTAGCGATCCCACCGGCCCGTTCACTATCTAGGGCTCATTTCAGGGAAAGCCAGGGTTTAGGCACGTGATCGCCGCACGGGTGAGGAACCCGTCTAGGGACGTCAGGGCAGGCAGGTGCCAGCTGCAAGGTAAGTTAGGGGTCACCACCTTTCCCTCTCCCTTGGGCAGGGCTTTCCCTGTTTTCCTCCCTGTGCGTGTTGCCGGTCATTACAATAATACTGTGAGTCAGTATGACATGTAGATAACAGGCGTCGCTGTTAGAATCACTGCACACTGAAAGGAATCCATGTTCTTTTTTATGTCAAAACCAATTCTGCTTTTTGCTGAAGTTTTGTTTCTCTGTTAGGAACTAACTCTGATTGCTGTGAAACTAATTGCTGTAAAGTTTCTATTCTCTGTAACCCTGGATTTTATCTCTTTGGCACTACTCCCGGACAATATTCCTAATATGGAAGTTCCGTTTTTGTTTCTCTTTTTGTGTCTGCAGAATAGAGCGTATTAATATGATAGGTTGAATACATAACTTACAATGATATGCTAATAAAGGGGGTTAAGACCCCTCTATAAAACCTGTGTGCATTAAAAATAAACTTCAGAGCGTTCATTCAGTACATCACTGTTGTGTCTTTTATTACCTACTGAGTGAAGCGCTCTCCTGACGTCAGAAAAAAGACTCAAACCAAGCCGATACTAGAAGTTTGGTGCCAGGTGTACCAAGTGGGACGTTGAGATTCCTATCACACACCACCACTTATTTGGGCAGTTACGGGGCCAAAACTGACCAAATAACTCAAGTATGTACTCAGCCTTACAGGTCGATGTTAGCGCCAAGAAGAAGCGCACTCCTTTTACACTGTTGTCAGCTGATCTAGGAATTTTAATAAACAGCAAACTAAGCTGAAAATAACCTGTTCTATTAAATGCTTATACAAGTAAAGCCCCCCGACAGAGTGGAGAGGGTGTCAGCAGTAAGTTCATGTTGACGTCACTGATTATTTTGCCCTTCCTCTGCTCCATCAGAACAATAACCCCAAATAATCGGATCCTGTCTGTGGAGCATCCACCTTCACTCGGTCAGCATTTGGTCAGTAATCCTTCAGTATTGCTAAAGCCCAAAAAAATAGTGGTGGATCCAAAACAGAGATGACACTTGAATGGAATATTTGCATGTCTTCTGTGTTTTGAACCCACTCCTGCTTTTGGCTACTAAATCATAAGCCAATTCTGATGCAAAATAGGAAACACGTTATGTAGGCCTTACAGCTGTTACATAGACAGGATTTGTTGTGGATCTCATTTTTCCTTCCTTCTGACAGATCAGAAGAAGGGTTAAATAAATGATTATGTCAGCCAGGCCCGAAAGGCAAAATAGTGGCCCAGTCATTAAGCGGGGAGGGTTGGAACAGCATGACGACCACAGAGTGGCCCAATGACAGTCTGGAGGTGGCAGCAGCATGAGGAGGAGGCCATAGAGTGGCACAATGACAGATTGTGGAGGTGGCAACAGCATCAGGAGGAGGCCACAGAGTGGCACAATGACAGAGTATGGAGGTTGTGGCAGCATCAGGAGGAGTCCACAGGGTGGCACAATGACAGAGTGTGGAGGTGGCAGCAGCATCATCATCAGGAGGCCACAGATTGGCACAATGACAGAGTGTGGAGATGGCAGCAGCATCAGGAGAAGCCACAGGGTGGCACAATGACAGTGCATAGGTGGCAGCAGCATCAGGACACCACAGAGTGGCACAATGACAGAGTGTAGAGGTGGAGGCAGCAGCAGCATCAGAAGGAGGCCACAGGGTGGCACAATGACAGTTTGGAAGTGGCATCAGCAGCATGAGGAGGCTACAGAGTGGCACAATGACAGAGTGTGGAGGTGGCAGCATCAAAAGGCCACAGAGGGGCAAGGTGACATATTTCTGAGGTAGCAGCAGCATGAGGAGACCACAGAGTTGCATGTGACATAGTGTGGAGGTGGCTGCAGCCTGAGGAGACCATAGAGTGGCAAGGTGACATAGTGTGGAGGTGGGTGGCAATACAAGTACCAGCTTAAGATGGTGGTTGAAAGAAGGAGCACTTGGCATCAGATGTGTGGCATTAGACAGGTGGCAGCATCAGAATAGTAGCTGAGGCAGGTAGCCAGAAGAAAACGGTCTCTTTTGTCAAAGTGTTGGTGTGGCACCATGTATGATCTAGTCTGATGCATCAGGCATTGGCGAGTGGAAATCCTGGCTGATCCACGCCTGATTCATTTTGACAAAAGGTCAGTCTCTCCACATTTTGGGTGGATAGGTAAGTTCTTCTTGGGGTAACTATGGCCCCCGCTGCACTAAACACCCACTCGGATGCCACACTATTGGCCAGGCAGGACAGCTTTTTCAGGGCAAACTCTGCCAGTTGCGGCCACAAATCCAGTTTGGCTACCCAGTAGTCCAGCGGATCTTTAATGTGGGGTGGCAGGGTGCTGTCCAAGTATGCCACCACCTGCAGGTTCAGGTCCTGCTCCAGGTCTAGTTGCTGCTGCTGGTAAGTAGTTTCTTCATTAGACGGGTGCAGAAAGCTGCTCATCAGCGACTCTAGACTCAAGTTGCTGCTGATGGAGCTGGAACTACTCCTACCCTCCACACTACCACAGCGGCAATGGCAGAGGAAATTGAGTGCAGAGGGCCCCCCGGGTCAGACCTGCGAGATGATGGACGATGGCGCAGATAGGCAGCGGCCAACTGACTACATAGGATGTCTCTATAGTAGTTCAGTTTGTCCTCCCTCTCAGCGGGTGTAAAAAAGGCCTCCATTTTGGGTCCGTAGCGAGGGTCCAAAAAGGTAGAGAGCCAGAAGTCACCCCAATGCTGAATGGTGACAATCCGTCTGCCACTACGCAAGCAAATGACCATGCATCGGGCCATTTGTGCAAGTGACTCGGAGGGACTCCCTGCCTCCATCTCCATTACATACTGCCAAGGTGTGTCTGGGTCCTCTGCCTCGTCTTCCTCATTGCCCTGTAGCTCCTCTGGCTGCTCCTGCTTCTCCTCTCCTATCACCTGTGTATAAAAACCACCCATTTTGCTACACCTTGCTTGTGCTCCAATGTCCTCCTCCACCTCAAGTTCAGCCCCCACAGGGCTCATGTGGCCGTGAGTTCTAGACGCCACGTCTCCAGTCCCCTGACCAGCCAGATTTACCAGCATCTGTTCCAGGACATGAATCAGCGGAATAACATTGCTCATACAGTAGTCCTGTTGACTGACAAATAACGTGGCCTCCTCAAAGGGCCTAAGCAAACGGCAGGTGTCATGCATGAGCTGCCACTTGCTGACATCGAAGTTACACACAGGAGTACTCCTGTCCGCTTGGATCATCAGGAAATTGTGTATGGCCTTTCTTGTATAGTCAGTCCAACATATGGAGGGTGGAATTCCAATGCACAGGTAGGCAGAAAGAAAAATGTAGGCGTGCTTTTATCTGCACTGAAAAATAAAGGTAACATTTTAATCGAGCTCAACCCTTTTCTCTTTTTACTCAAGTAACGCCGTGGTTCCTGGCATGGTCCGTGCTCGGTGTGACAGGGTTTGAGCACGCCTACATTTTCTCTTTCAGCCTACCTGTGCTTGTGAACCCAGGTGCTGCTCCCCTGTATTCAGCCTTTTGTTACCAGTGCATTACTGTATATTTTTTAAGCCATAAATATGTTACACTCCTCACTACGTGAAATTGATAACTGCGATGAGAGATTATCAAAAATGGATGCCATATCTAACATGGACGATAAATCTGCTCAAGATTCCTTGGATCTTAAAATCCATATGGCTTCTCTGGAAAAGCTTCTGGTGAAGGAAATGAGAACTTGGTGGGACCTCACTACCTTAAAGAAATATATGGATCGCTCCATGATACCTTGTGGACTCCGTTTGAGGAAAAAACCCACCAAAGTGTACTCTGATGCCTTCGTTACCAAATGGCAGGATATTCTATCCGACTGCTCCCTAAAATTGATGAGCCTGATTACCTCACATGAAGAGGATACGCTGGCAACACTTCGTGAGGAAATTAAAGTTACACAGGAAGTTATCGTTCCTCGCTCTTCTACAGCTATGTTCACGGAATTGGACTCTAAATTGCAACAAAATCTATGCAAACTTTAGGATAGTCTCATCTCCGTGAAACAAGCAAAATTCAACCGGGATTTCCAGGACTATAAAATGCAGTCAGTCTATATCTGGTCTGGCCAAAAATTTAGCATTCCACGCTCTATCATGAAAAAACATCATCACTCCCAAAGAGGGAGAAATCAGTCTAGGGAATCTTCCGACTCTGTTTTGGAGCCCACACCATCTGGAGCCTCAGATTTTGAATCAGATGATACGTCCGGTGTTGCTGGCAACATTCTTTCTACTAAGAAATCAACGGCGTAAACTCTCTAAAGGGAGGCCGATATCCCTCACACAACAGGAGAATGAGATGAATATCCAGGTCTTCAATCTTTCACAGTCACAACTAGATGTTCTATCCAGGTGCCTTTAATTTTCCCCGTCTTGTCAGGTGGATATTTACCTGCACCATTATAGATTTAAATAGATTTGCACGGGGTTTGACTGTGAAAAAACATTTTACGGACTGCCAGGATTCCACCCCATCCCTCTCCAACGAGTCTACCTTGCCTGTGTGTGATGCTGGTGTAGATGGTTTCGATGAGTTATGTCATTCATCTGTGTCCTCTTTTTCTTTTCAAGAATTGTCTAATTTATCTTTTTTACAGCAATCCTGTACTATTCCTGACTTTGATCCGGGAAGTGATTTTGCACACAAGTTCACTACTCATAATCCTGGGTTTTATCCCATCCATTCACGCGCTCCTGACCTGGACCATTATCAGGAATTAGTTATACGGGATCTATTTGCTCTACAAGGGGATATGCAATCGCCTAGGGCAACTGCTTTCAACAACCTATCATATACAGAGCGACAAGCCTTGTCCGAACTCGAGTCAATGCCCGACATTTCTATTAAATCGGCTGATAAGGGGGGAGCGGTGGTCATCCTGGATAAAGCTATCTATAACTTACAAAATGTATTAATGTTAGAAGACAACTCTGTTTATGAGGAGCTTCCAGGTGATCCCACTCCCCTCTTTCAGCAACAAATACAATGCCTCTTGGAGAAGGGTTTGGAAAGTGGTTATTTGAATCAACGTCAAAGGGATTTTATTTTTGTCCAATTTCCAGTGATCCCCATTTTCCACTCCCTTTCCAAGATACACAAGGGAGGTTTTCCTTCTTCAATGCGTCCTATTGTGTCGGGCATTGGCTCGTTTTCGGAACACCTCTCAGCCTGGGTTGACTCTCGGCTTCAGCCACTGGTGCAGGAAATACCAGGTTTCCTGCAAGATACAAGGAGTGTTTTACAGGCTTTCTATAGCCTGAATTGGGAGTCACGTTTTGCATGGATCTCTGCAGACGTGACTTCCTTCTACACCATTATTCCACATGATTTGGCCATTAAGGCACTAAGTTGGTTTCTTGCTATGTATTCAGATATTTCAATTCCTTTCCAGGGCTACGTGTGCGATGTGTTTTTTTTTTCTATTAAAACACCATTTTTTTTTATGTTCAATGACAGGTTTTTCCTGCAATTATCGGGAGTTTTCAACAGGCATTTTTATTCTCCCTGATCAATCCCTGGGCACCCTTGCTGGAGTGTTATGGCCGTTACATCGACGACCTGCTGTTTTTATGGTCGGGCTATGTGGCGGCCATACCACTCTTTGAGGAGTTTTTAAATTGCAACATGTGCAATTAGAAATTTACCGTGCATTTTCATGCTACCTGTATTTCCTTTTTGGATTTGTCTCTGGAGGGTGATGCGTGCACCAATTCAATTAATACCCGCACCTTTCGCAAAGAAACTGCGGGCAACACAATTCTCCATGCGGTTTTATAATTACCATCAAGGGGTGGTAATTATAAAAAGAAGATTTTGAACCGTGAGTCGTTCTGGATCTTCAAAATGGCGTCCACCATACCAAGTGGACTTAATCGGAAACACGACTTGATGTTACATTATTGAATTTTTGATCCATGATTTGTGTGTGTTCTTTTGTTTTAATTTATCATGCCTTTGAGCATGTGTTGTTAATTTCATTTAAAGGAGGAGCTTGTAGTTAGTGTGTCCACCTGCTCCTAGGTGGAGGCGCTATATATCCAACCTCCTCCTCAGTATGTGTATGTCATGAGGAAGGATCGCTATTGTCCCTGATCCGAAACATGTAGACTGGAGTGTAACTGGCTTTTATCTGCACTGAAAAATAAAGGTAACATTTTAATCGAGCTGGACACTTTTTCTCTTTTTACTGTGGAATTCCAATGGGTGGAAACGTCGCATATCAGCCTATATTGAGAGATGCCTTTCTGCCGCTGCAGCTCAAGGATGGTGTGGTTTGTGGTGTACAAGTGGCTGAAATGCATGCAAAGTTTTCTGGCCATTTTTAGGATGTCTTGCAGATGTGTGGAAGACTTCAGGAACTGCTTAACAACCAGATTGAACACGTGTGCCATGCAGGGCGCATGGCTCAGCCCTCCTTGACGCAGTGCAGACACCATGTTCTTCCCGTTGTCGGTCACCATGGTTTCAATTTTGAGTTGTCAAGCAGAAAGCCAGGATTCGATTTCTTCATGAAGGAGACAGAGCAGTTCCTCCCCTGTGTGTTTCCGTTCGCCCAGGCAAACGAGGTGCAGAACAGCGTGACATCGCCATTCCCTGCATATGTGGTATGCTGGAGGGGCACTGTAAATTGTCCCTGCAGTGGAGGCTGAGGACACGGTGGAGGATGAGGAGGCAGAGGCGGACATTGTCGCAGGACCAACGGCATGACAATGTAGAGGCGGAAGGGGCGTCACCTGGCCAATTTGCTGGTGTGGCTGTGCAGGAACCACATTCACCCAGTGGGCCATAAATGACATGTATTGTCCCTGACCATAGTTATAGCACCACACGTCGGCGCTGCCGTGCACTTTGGCAGACACTGACAGGCTCAAGGACTGGCCCACCTTCTGCTCTACATACATGTGGAGGGCTGATATTGCCTTTTTGGCAAAGAAGTGACGGCTTGGGACTCTTCACCTCGGCTCGGCACAAGTTCTCAGAAAGATGCAGAGTCCACCACTTGAAAAGGGAGGGACTGCAGCACCAACAACTTGGACAGGAGCACACTCAGCTTCTGCACCGTTGGATGAGCGCACGCATACTGTTGTCTCTTGGCAATCGCTTTGGTGATTGATTGCTGACAGAATGACTGATGAAGAGTAGGTGGATGAGGAGCAGGAGCATCAGGACCAGCAGATGATGGGAAGGACAGACAGCTCCCTTCGGCTTAGGTGGTGGAGCCTTGACTGCCTGAAATCGGGTGGGTGCCACTGGGTGATGCAGCGGTTTCTGCGGCAGGCTGGACCACCATATCGGAGCCACGATTCTCCCAGGCCACTTTATGGTGATGCTGCATATGTTGACGCAAGGCCGTGGTGCCAACATTGGCACCCTGGCCAGGCGTCACCTTCTGCCCACAGATTCTACAAATGGCCATGTTCACCTGCTCCGGAGGCTTAAAAAACTGCCACACCGCCTAGTAAGTGATTTTACCCCAACACTCCACACTGACTGACTGCTACCGCCGCTGCTTCTGTAAACCCTTGCACCACTAGTTTCCAGGCAGGTAGGCTCCTACGAAGCAGATGGTCTACCCCGGGCACTTTTGGCTCCCGACCTCCCACTGCTGGCACCCTGCTGACTCCCGACCATGCTAGCGACTTGCTGGCTCCGCCGCTGCCTCATGGGCAAGCTGCCACCCTCTTCTTCACCCGGCACTCAAGTGCGATCAGCTACATCATCATCGAGTACTGTCTGTGCGTCACTGATGTCCGCCTCAACGGTCTCTGGGTCAGGAGTCTGACCGGTCGCAACACCAGTTCCCACACCACTCTCCTCATCACTACTTGCCCGCCTACCGGAGGAAGCAGCGGATGTCTCCTCCACATCTTGGCTGGCCAGTAGCTGTTGACTGTCCTCTAGTAGCTCGTCCTGGCTGTATAGTGATGCTGAGCCCACAGCTTATAATACTTGTCTGGCTGAGGGAACAGAAAAGGACAGAGGCAGGTTGAGGACAGGTAAGGGCACAGGGCCTGCTCCTAGGCCATGCCAAATAAGGGTTGTGTCTGATGAACCCATCGACTCTTGGCTGGGGTTATTTGATGTCACTTTATACGAAGTGGATGACCGAGTCAACCATTCAAGAACCGCTGGATTGCTGGTCAAGACACAACCGCTAGATGACACTGGGAGCTCAGGCCTCTCTCTGCAACGACTGCTGCCACAGCCTCTTACTCTGCTGCGACCTGTGAATGTGCCAAAAACATTTAAGCCTCTGCCACTCCACTGTGCAGGGCCTGGCACTTCTCTGTCTGACATACTGTTAGATTAAATAAATAAATAAAAAGAAAATTAAAGCACCCCAAAAAAGTCTTTAATTTTCTCACTTCACCACACAACGGCTATTAAGCCCTTTTTTTCCCACTAATACACGCCAAAGAAGGCTTTAGAACATATAACTGCACCACTGAATGGCAAATAGGCCCTTACTTTTTTTTTAGACTTATACATGCCACAAAAGGCTTTAGAACATGTAACTTCACCGCTGAACTGCAAATATGCCCTTACTTTTTTCCACTTATACACTTACTTTAGAACATATAACTGCAACGCTGAACAGCAAATAATATATATATATATATATATTTTTGCCACTAATACACACCAAAAAGGCTTTAGAACATATAACTGCACTGCTGAACGGCAAATATATATTTTTTTGCCCCTAATACACGCCAAAAAGGACTATAGAACAGATAACTGCACAGCTGAATGGCAAATATATATTTGTTGCCACTAATACACGCCAAAAAGGGCTGTAATTTTCTCACTTCACCACACAGCGGCAAATACTTTTTTTGTGGCACTAATACACACCAAAAAAGGCTTTAGAACATATAACTGCAGAGCTGAACAGCAGAAATATATTTTGTGCCACTAATACATGCCAAAAAGGGCTTTAGAACATATGACTGCACTGTTGAACGGTAAATATATATATTTTTTGCCACTAATACATAAAAAAATGGCTTTAGAACATATAACTGCACAGCTAAACGGCAAAAATATTTTTTTTGCCACTAATACACGCCAAAAAGGGCTGTAATGTTCTCACTTCACCACACAACGGCAAATACTTTTCTTTGTGCCACTAATACACACCAAAAAGGGCTTTAGAACATATATATTTGCCGTTCGGTTATATGTTCTAAAGAATTTTTTGGCTTGTATTATTAGGAAAAAAAAGGGCATATTTGCCGTTGTGTGATAAAGTGAGAAAATTACAGTCCTTTTTGTCGTGTATTAGTGGCAAAAAAAATATATTATTTGCCGTTCAGTGGTGCAGTTATATGTTCTAAACCTAGAAAAAAAGGGGGGGCTAGATGCAGTCACAAATAAGCAGCGGAACCCTTATCCAGGAGTAGGTTCAGTTTCCTTAAAACAGTCAAATCCACAAGTAATTGCAGGGACCGCGCTGATACCAGCGGTAATAGACACAATGCAGACTTCAACACACGCTCCAGCAGGCAGCTGTTATAAATCCACTCCTATGGACGTCTCCTGCAGCGTCGTGATACCAACCGAAAACTTCAATGTACTTCACAAGACAAAGAGACACACAGCGCAATACCCAAGTGGTAAAAGTAAGTATCCAATTTATTGTACTTACAAAGTCCATGTGATAAAAGACATTTCATAAAATCACACCCGACCCGGGTTTCGCCTTAGGCTTCGTCAGGGGTTGAGGAACTGAATTCCCTCAGACTCAGTGTTAAATATCCTTCCTAAATTGCTCTAGGGCCACACCCAACTTCCAATTTGTCCAGAGGGCGGGTGACATGCATTAAAAACAAAAAACACTAAAAACATCCATAATACAAAAATCAATCATACACAATATCAGATAAAAAACAAATTGCAAACATTATCCACATGCGCTTTGCATGGGCAATACAAAAAAGTTAAAATATGAGAGTTTACACAAACTGTGCAGCCTGCGAATATGACATGCAAGCTGCCTTAATATCCCATTCTATGTTAAGGCCGTGTGGTAGGCGGGTGCCCATCTCGTATATCCACTCTGCTTCTCTTTTGTTTATCTGTTTAACAGGGTCTCCCCCTCTCCAATGTCTCTGCACCAGTTCAACGGCACAGACTCTAAAACCGCTCTGATTTTTCTGGTGCACATTTTTGTAATGCGCCGAAACACTGTGGGTCTCCAGACCCTTTTTAATGTTTCGGACGTGTTCGGCAATGCAGGTTTTTAATTTTCTTAGAGTACGACCTATATATTGTGTCTTGCAGGGGCACTCTAGCAAGTAGATTACCCCCGCTGTTTCACATGACAGATTCCCTTTTATTTTACACTCCTTATGTTTTGATGTTGACGTCACCATACTCGTATTGATGTTTTTCTTGTCATCCTTGGCCCTTTTCTTTATTAGGGCATCCATGTACCATCTTATTCCTAACAGTTGGAGCCCTTCTGAATATGAGGGGGGGTTTGTGTGGAATCAGATCCCCTATTACACCATCGTTCTTAAGGACGTTCCAATTTTTGTTAATAATATCCCTAATGCAGGGGCAAGTGGTGGAGAAAGCAAACCTATACCGATCTCTGTAATCTTTCTTTTTAAAATGATCACTGGTTTTTTGATCTTTACTTGTTACACTGACATCCCTTACTTCCTCCCTTTGTTTAAACAGCAGATCCTTTGCATATCCTTTCTCCCTAAACCTTTCCAGGATTATGTCACTTTGTTCAAAATCATCAGCCTCAGTGCAGTTGTGTTTAATGCGCTGTAATTGCCCTTTAGGCACATTTTGGATCCATGGGCTATAATGGCAACTGCTCCTGTCAATGTAACCATTGCGGTCTGTAGGTTTAAAATAGGTTTTTGTTTTTATCCTTCCTTGTTCGACCGCAATTTCCATATCCAAGAAATGGATCATCCTCTTGCTAATATTCTCAGTGAATACAGTATTCCAGGGGTTATCATTGATATATACAATGAACTCTTTAAGCGCGGTCTCTGTGCCACGCCAAATACAGATACAGTCGTCGATAAACCTTTTCCATAATGGCAGACAGCCCGCTTCATTCTCCACACGCACCAGTGGGTCAATATAAAAATGTTCCCAGTATGACATAAAAATATTCGCAAAACTGGGTGCGAATTTTGCACCCATCACAACACCCAATACTTGCAAATAAAATTTATCCTCATACCAAAAATAATTATGGATGAGGCAGTATTTAATGCAATCCACAATAAATGTTTTATGCTCCTCACTCATCTTCTCATCCTGGTCCATATAAAAACGTACACCCTTTAGTCCTATTTCATTGGGTATTATGGTGTAGGAAGTAACATCAAGTGTCACCATATACGTATTGTCTGGAAGTGCACTAAACCCCCTAAGGATTTCCAGGATCTGTCCCGTATCTCTAAGGTAGGAAGGGGTCGTAGGCACATATTTCTGTTGGAATATGTCAATATATTCTGAGACCCTACTAGTTTAAGGAGTCAAACCCTGAGATTATGGGCCTCCCTGGCGGCTTTTCAGCGTTTTTGTGTACCTTAGGGAGATAGTATATTATTGGAGTTCTCGGGTGAGCATGGTTGAGGTATTGGAATTCTTTCTTATTTAAGACCCCTTGTGCAAAGCCCCTATCAAGAAGGACCTTAAGTTCACTTTTGTGTTTGACGACTGGATCTGTTCTTAATCTCTTATATGTATTGTCATCAATGAGAATTCTAAGCATTTCCGTATTGTAGTCCACTTTATCTAAAATTGCGACCCCCCCTTATTAGCTGGTTTCACCGCCACTAGTTTGTTTTTTCCAAGCCCCTTAAAGCCTCCTTCTCTTTCTTACTCAAATTATCCATAACGCTGTCTTCATATTTGATTTCATCTAATCCTTTTAAAACGCCCCGTTTGAAAGCCTCTATACATTCATTGTCCTTATTTACTGGATAGAAAGTGGATTTGTTCCTCAAGTCTGTGTAGATCCCACTATTGTCTGTTTGTGTGGTCTGTATGTTTTTTTTTTATCAGATATTTACAAATATTCAATTTCCTAATGAAACGATGTACATCTCAAATCTATTCCCTTTATATGTGGGAGCAAACTTCAAACCCTTATTCAGGACCATCGTCTCTTCCTTGGTAAGGTTGGTATCAAGACGCTGCAGGAGACGTCCAACTGCCTGTTGGAGCGTGTGTTGAAGTCTGCATTGTGTCTATTACTGCTGGTATCAGCGTGGTCCCTGCAATTACTTGTGGATTTATATGTTCTGAAGCACTTTTTGGCATGTATTAGTGACACAAAAGAAAGTATTTGCCGTTGTGTGGTGAAGTGAGAAAATACCAGTCCTTTTGGTGTGTATTAGTGGCAAAAAAATATATATTTGCCGTTCAGCCGTGCAGTTATATTTTATTGCCACTAATACACACCAAAAGGACTGGTATTTTCTCACTTCACCACACAATGGCAAATACTTTCTTTTGTGCCACTAATACATGCCAAAAAGGGCTTTAGAACATATAACTGCACCACTGAACGGCAAATAATATTTATTTTTTTGCCACTAATACACGCCAAAAAGGACTGTAATTTTCTGACTTTTTCTGCCCTTTTTTTCCTTATAATACAAGCCAAAAAATGCTTTAGAACATATAACTGCACCGCACAAGGGCAAATAAGACATAGAAACATCTCCCTGTATAAACCCTGTTAATGGCAGTATCAGTGATCAGATGGCCAAGAGAGGAGAGAAGGCGCTCATAGGTGAGGGTAAACAGATAGATGTCCCTTCCCCCTAACCAAGATGAGTGAAGTTACTCACCTGGTTTGGTTTGCACTGATTGTGGTGCAACCTCGGTGGAGGGAAGTTTGAAGAGTTGAGGTTGTCTGGGTTGGTGCTGCCGGATGGTGTCCGAAGTAACCCTGGGCGGGGGCCAGACCGCCACTTGGGTGGGTATTGGAATATAAAAAAGATCTCGTCTGCACTGGATACGTGCGGCGAGCCAATGGACTTATGGCGCAAATCACAACCCGAGCTTGGATACGAGAATTTATTATTTTTGAAAAGACGACGCGTTTCGGGGTACTCAGGACCCCTTTATCAAGTCTGTATCCTTGGCAACGTGAGCCCGCTGGTGCCCTCTCCTGGAGGTCCCTTTCAGAAGGAATGCTGATAGGGATTGCTGGAGAGTGTCCTGCTGTTGCGGCGCTGTTGTGCTTGCTGCACGTGCAGCAAGCACAACAGCGCCGCAACAGCAGGACACTCTCCAGCAATCCCTATCAGCATTCCTTCTGAAAGGGACCTCCAGGAGAGGGCACCAGCGGGCTCACGTTGCCAAGGATACAGACTTGATAAAGGGGTCCTGAGTACCCCGAAACGCGTCGTCTTTTCAAAAATAATAAATTCTCGTATCCAAGCTCGGGTTGTGATTTGCGCCATAAGTCCATTGGCTCGCCGCACGTATCCAGTGCAGACGAGATCTTTTTTATATTCCAATGGCAGTATCAAACAGCACTTGCACCCCAATAACAAGAACAGTTTGCTGGAATTACAGAGCTGTATAATGGCAATTTGGGTCCGCAGTCAGTGCAGCAAGGTGTAATAGGATTGTTCCTATTACCCAGGCTGTAAACTCCCCTACTGAACCCTGTTCTGCTTCAATACTGTGGAATGATTCCTCCCTATCCTTTCCCTGAACTTTTATACAGCAAAATAAAAGTATAAAAGTCTTTTGTACCACTGTCCCTAGCGCCTGCTGATGTCTCTCCCTGCACTAAGTACACTGGAAAATGGCTGAATCCAAGATGCCTGAGGCTATTTATAGGGCTGTGACATCACAGGGCTGGCTGCTGATTGGCTGCATGCATGGCATTGTGGGTGATGCCTCGTTCCCAGAGTTCCTTGCTCCATGTCCTAACACGTGCAGCATCCATTTTAGGAAAAAAATTACCATGAAGCTTGAGGAAATTCGGATTAGGTGTGAATCTAATTTTTCCTGAAATTCGAATCGAATTCCACTTCGTCAACTTCGATTCACTCATCTCTATTCTCTACTTGTTATGAAGTATGAAACAGTCTATGAAACTTATTATTATTATTATTATTATAGGGACGTATGTGACATTTTGAATCCTTACTGTTTATCGATGGCAGGAATGCAAGGTTGAATAGGGTACCAACCAATCCTTCTAGTATAGAGACCTGGAGAAGAGAAGTGAAAACATCTATTCCATAAATCGTTGCTACACTTTGATGGGAATGCGTAGAGTTCTTCACTATACTCAAGCTATCTTCTTGCTGCCACAGACTGGAAACCTGTTCTGATCATGTCCAGCTGATGTAGGTGCACTACTTAACAAAGTGGTATTCTCATCTGAGGCATTTATGGTTTATCCCATGGCTTTGTCATAAATGTCTAAGAAGAGTGTACCCTTTTTGAGTGCATCTGAGCATCCTCTGAATGTAAATAAGAATGTTTCTATTCAGTGACAGGGAGCAGATATATAACTTTTCAATGCACATAGAATACATTTAATGATCTACATTCTTTATATATTTTTTTTAAAGATAAAAAATTATACTTACATCAAATTTTCCAATTGACGTTGAGACTATAGAAAGATGTGTGCTAGAAGAATAAGAAGGACAATGTCATATGGCTATAGTACATTATTCCATTTTGTGATTTAAAGACTCTGGAAACTTTTGCAATGTTTTTTTTCTTTATTTTTTCATTTGCATCCTTAATTCAAACTTAAAGGATAACTGTCACACTTAGACCCTAATTTAAATTTTCATATATGTAGTTACTAATAACATGATATTCCAGAATCAGTTACTATTAGACTGATTTACCCCATATTTAATAAGATTCAGCCCTTAGCAATCAGTCTGCATAAAACTGCAATTTCACTATTCAGTTAAGATGGCCGCCACTGCCCTCACCCCGAGGCTAATCCCGCCTGCCCTCAATAGCCAGTAACAATAGCCCCCCAAAAGTGTCAGTAACCAGAGCCCTCCCCCCCTAAAGGGTTAATCTCCTGCAGCACAAAGGGGTCGTCTTACCATATGTTGCTTTCATTGATACACTGAGCAGACGGCAGATCTCCCTTCCCTGCTCTGCGCTGGTTCAACTCTGCATTCTCCAGCTCTGCTGAGTGAGAGAGCGTCTGCCAAGCGCAGGGACAGGGAGAAGTGCACACAGCCCAGGCACTGTTATCAGCTGCTGGGGAGGACCTGGCTTTAATCATGTGCTTACAGTCCCTGGCTGTCAGTAATGTGACCCTGCACGCTGCATGCTCCATCCTTAAACAGATAGACGGACCTTGCCTAGCAACCCTATTTTAAGCACAGGTAAAAGTAGGCAGTACAGGGAACAAAAATGTGGAATTAAGGGGTAATTAAATACACAGTGAAAAGTTGAAATAGGGCCACCAAGGAGATATTAATCACCACAATCCAATACTCCCAAAAAAAAAATATACGACAGTTATACTTTAAGTAACTTTCCAAATAATCTTTATTAAATATTTACTACCGTTTTACTTCTCTAGGGTGTGTGTGTAAATCCTTCACTTAGCTGGTGGTGCTGCTGAATTTGACATAAATGCTTTAAAGCACTGCTCCAGTTTCTGTCAGGGCTCCCTGCTCTTCCTTCTCTCACTGCTAGATATAGCAGAGAGGGAAGGAGGTTGTACACAGTAGATCGGAAAGTGTAAAGCATGAAAAGCATCCAAGGAGAGCAGCTCATACAGGCTGTAGACAGGGAGGAAAGCGTGCAGGGGAAGACAGCTGCATCCTGGACACACAGATTACCACCATTTTGTTTCTGCTGAGTGTGTGTAAATCCTTCACTTAGCTGGTCGTGCTGCTAAATTTGACATAAATCCATCAAAGCACTGTTCCAGTCTCTGACAGGGCGCTCTTCTGTCCCCTACCTTATCTCAATGTTCGAGACATCATAGAGGAAAAGAGATTGTACACATTAGATCAGAAAATGTTGAGGGGGAAAGCATCCAAGAAGAGCTACTCATGTGGGCTGTAGATGGGGGGGGGGGGGGAAGCATACACAAGACAGTTTTCAGGTGAAGACGGCAGCATCCTGGACACATACGGTAGATCTGGCATATATCACTGGAAGGTATACCCAGTGTCGGAGTGGGGTTCCTGAGGTTCACCATTAAAATTAATTCTGGGGGCCCACTGTACAGCTACATGTAAATGCCACCTGTTCACGCAGTGGCAGGCAGAAGAAACATGCTCAAAGTGATTGATTATGGGTGTCCTTGCAACAATTTTGAGAAAGCAGTTCATGGAGAAATATGATACATTCTGGCCTGCTTCTGTGCCTAGCTGTATTCTCAGCCACCAGATGTATCTATAATAATAAACTGTCTATCTATATGTAGTGCAGTCTGTCTACTGTGCAGGGAGTGGGGACTAGGGGCCCAACTTGCTTAGTGGCCCACTGTGGGATTTACCTGTTCCCCTGTGGGCCAGTCCAAGCCTGGGGATAACTCACATGTGAAAGAAAGTCTAGAAGGAAAGACACTAGGAGAAGGCTGCAAACTTGATATCAGGGGGGTCTGAAAATGAATGAAGGAATGAAGATTGTAACCTGAATCTTAGTGCAACCTTTTTTTTTCCATTAAGGTAAAGGAATACCATGTAAAAATAATTTTTCTAACGTCAAAGGAAACTCTGGAGACGAGTAACAATGTCCCTTCATATTTCTTCTAATCAGTAAATGCCTAGATGTGAGATCTATAGTAAACCTGTGCAATAACATTACAGGCAGGTATCAGATATCTCATCTACAGTAGGTTACTACAGCTGAGTTGCAGTGACACCAAGTGGTTACAGTAGATAATACCGTAGGTTTTTTTTTTTTTTTTTGCTGCAGCGGATATTGTACTTATCGAGAGATTTCATTGAGCTGCTGTGATCCAGAATCTGAGGGTCTGTATTGCAATGTCACTTATCCTTGTGCATGTTTTACATTTATTTACCAGAACAGGATTGGATTCCATTAGGAAAAAGCAGAAACAAAAGATTTTTTTTTCTCCAAAGATTTTATGTGACCTTGTTCAGTGTGTAGTGTCCCACTAGGTAAAGGTGGGCACTACACAAGGGTTAATATGTCTGTTGCATTTATGTGATGTGTTATGTTCATTTTTCCCTGTGTTATCTGGGTGTCAGGCCTGTTAGGGTGTAGTTTAGCCTCCTATGCACTAGAGGGAGCTAGTAAGCCCTTAGTATATATAGCTAGGCCCAGACAGGGAAGAGTTAGTTCAGTCCAGGTGGCTAGAAGTGTAGCCTAGTCAGCCTGAAGTTCCTGAGTCTAAGTTGGGCTCAGAAGAATCACCCCAGTAGAAGAACTTGCCTCCTGGGAGCAACCTGCAGCTACCTTCAAGCCAAGCAGTGCCAGTGCAACCAGCTCAGGGCTCTTTCACACTTGCGTTCTTTTCTTCCGGCATAGAGTTCCGTCGTCGGGGCTCTATGCCGGAAGAATCCTGATCAGTTTTATCCTAATGCATTCTGAATGGAGTGAAATCTGTTCAGGATGCATCAGGATGTCTTCAGTTCCGGAACAGAACGTTTTTTGGCCCGAGAAAATACTGCAGCATGCTGCGCTTTTTGCTCCGGCCAAAAATCCTGAAGACTTGCCGCAAGGCCGGATCCGGAATGAATGCCCATTGAAAGGCATTGATCCGGATCCGGCCTTAAGCTAAATGTCGTTTCGGCGCATTGCCGGTTCCGACGTTTAGCTTTTTCTCAATGGTTACCATGGCTGCCGGGACGCTAAAGTCCTGGCAGCCATGGTAAAGTGTAGTGGGGAGCGGGGGAGCAGCATACTTACCGTCCGTGCGGCTCCCGGGGCGCTCCAGAGTGACGTCAGGGCGCCCCAAGCACATGGATCACATGGCACGTCATCCATGCGCATGGGGCGCTCTGACGTCATTCTGGAGCGCCCCGGGAGCCGCACGGACTGTAAGTATGCTGCTCCCCCGCTCCTACTATGGCAACCAGGACTAATAGCGTCCTGGGTGCCATAGTAACACTGAAAGCATTTTGAAGACGGATCCGTCTTTAAATGCTTTCAGTACACTTGCGTTTTTCCGGATCCGGTGTGTAATTCCGGCAAGTGGAGTACACGCCGCATCCGGACAACGCAAGTGTGAAAGAGGCCTCAGATAAGTAAGCTGATGGGCAGAGGAACTATAAAGTGAGAGCAAGGATTAATACGGGAGGAAGATTAATTACCAAGGATAAAAGCCAGCATTTAGGCATACGGGCCTTGGGATACAGCCAGACAGAATAGCTGTGGGATAGTGCAGCCTGGTCTAAGAAGCATTGATTATTTACCCTGCGAGTATCTTGCCAGATTATTACCTGCCGTTGTTGAGGAATAAGCCTGCTTGAGGAATATATGATATAAGGGACTGCATCACAATCTGTATGTACAAAGTTGGACCGTTGAAAGTAAAGCAACGTTTGGTTCACCATATCATCTGTGTACCTCACCTATTGCTACTGAAAACCGGTGTGCCACCGTGACAGACACTGGCGTCACGATCCTTAAAGGGACCTTGCCCCAGGCACTCAAAACACCTGCAACATCCAGGGCACCTCATCCACCATCAGGCCTGGTCCCTACATACAGAGTGTGCCCCAGAGGAACTTTGTGCCAGCCTCTCCTTCACTGCCGCATGCCTGCCCAGGGTTCTCTTCCAATTAGCGAGTAACCCTCGATTGCCCATAACCGTGACCTCACTTTGCAATACCCTGCAGGTCTGGCGTGCTTTATAAATTGGCGTCACAAACAGGATTTACGGATTATTCCTGCGCCATTGTGGAATTAAAACCATGTGCCGTTATTTGCCCTTAAAGTGACAAAGCCCTACTTGTTTATTTGAAATTGCTGGGCCAAAGAACTCTAATAACTGCGGTGTGAAAGACTGTATATTGCACGGACCGTTTTGCTGCTTAATTTAGCCACCGCTTGCTGTCAGTGAATAGACAGCGATGTGCTCAAAGATGGCTGCTTAAAACTGACTGGATTACTGGTGTGCCTCGTTGTATCCGTTTGGCGCGAAAAAGACAAAGGGAAGGTACCGCCCATCCTGTGAGGAGGCTCCAAGAGGCCGTGCCTACCTTCTGATGCCGCACGTGAGAATCCCGTCTGACGTCACCACGCATCTCGCGAGATTTGGAGCGAGCATCGCCAGAGTAAGTACAAACGTTACCCTTCACCGGCCCCTTCTGAGTACTATACCGGAGCGGCCCCGACCCCTGCCAGGGTACCGGAGAGGGTCCCTCACTAGTGACAAGGGACTTGACCTAAGAAAAAAAAATCTGACATTTCAGCTCCGGTGCGCTCCGCTGTCATTTAAAGGGCCATACCCATCTAGTAACACTATGTCCGCACCTGAAGAAGCAGGGCAGGCGGCCCCAGATGTGCCCTCTGAAGTGCCCGCAGCTGACAATAGGGCACCTGCCACCACGGCAGCATCAAGCCTGATGCCGCTGACCATGCCGTATTATTTTGGGCCCCCCTGGTTCCCACGATATTCAGGGGAAGCCCCATAAATTAAAGGACTTTAGAGACCAGATACTGGCCTTATTCCGGCTCTACCCTATATCTGCTGAACAACTAATGGAGATCCTCCTAGCTCAGTTAGAAGGGGCCGCCCGCAGGGAAGTCATGTCATGGCCCCGTTCTGAAAAGAGTAGCCTGGAGCAGATTTTTGATCGCCTCGGCACCACATTTGAAGCTAGAACGGTGTCCGAAGTTAAAATGCGATTTTTCAGCAGGAATCAGCAGCCTGGGGAGTCGCTCAGCGATTTTGCTCTATCCTTACAAGAGACCCTGCGGGCTGTGATCCAGGTAGACCCCAAGGAAGCTGAAGACCAGGACAGGACTCTTAGGGAGCAGTTCATTGCGAGTATAAGTACTGAACATTTAAAGGGCCAGCTGAGGATGCTGTCAGCTCAACACCCCAAGAAGCCCCAGATGAACCAAAGGATGCCTGGGAAGAAGTGGAAATGCCGGCGTTTTACAATAAATTTGCCCAGCAGGATAATATCCACACTGAAAACCACTCCGCTGCTGATCCTTCCTCATCAGATAGTCCAGGGGTGATCTTGTGTCCCACTAGGTAAAGGTGGGCACTACACAAGGGTTAATATGTCTGTTGCATTTATGTGATGTGTTATGTTCATTTTTCCCTGTGTTATCTGGGTGTCAGGCCTGTTAGGGTGTAGTTTAGCCTCCTATGCACTAGAGGGAGCTAGTAAGCCCTTAGTATATATAGCTAGGCCCAGACAGGGAAGAGTTAGTTCAGTCCAGGTGGCTAGAAGTGTAACCTAGTCAGCCTGAAGTTCCTGAGTCTAAGTTGGGCTCAGAAGAATCACCCCAGTAGAAGAACTTGCCTCCTGGGAGCAAACTGCTTCTACCTTCAAGCCAAGCAGTGCCAGTGCAACCAGCTCAGATAAGTAAGCTGATGGGCAGAGGAACTATAAAGCGAGAGCAAGGATTAATACAGGAGGAAGATTAATTACAAAGGATAAAAGCCAGCATTTAGGCATACGGGCCTTGGGATACAGCCAGCCAGAATAGCTGTGGGATAGTGCAGCCTGGTCTGTGAAGCATTAATTGTTTACCTGCCATTGTTGAGAAATAAGCCTGCTTCTGAAATATATGACAAAAGGGACTGCATTACCATCTTGTATGTACAAAGTTGGACTGTTGAAAGTAAAGCAACGTTTGGTTCACCATACTATCTGTGTACCTCACTTATTGCTACTGGAAACCGGTGTGCCACCGTTACAGGCACTGGCGTCACAATCCTTAAAGGGACCTTGCCCCAGACACTCAAAACACCAGCAACATCCAGGGCACCTCATCAGCCACCAGGCCTGGTCCCTACATACAGAGTGTGCCCCAGAGGAACTTTGTGCCAGCCTCTCCTTCATTGCCGTATGCCTGTCTAGGGTTCTCTTCCAATTAGCGAGTAACCCTCGATTGCCCATAACCGTGACCTCACTTCGCAATACCCTGCAGGTCTGGATTGCAAATCCATAGACATGCAGCATGCCACCGAATGGTCTGACGTGACACTTGGGTGCTCTTTGTTTACCTGCAATAACAACGATCTCTGCTCCTTCCCCTGCTCAGCAAAGGGAGTGAATACAAGTGCTGCCCTGAGTGACATGTCTGCCCGCTGGGGGACTTAGCAGAATGTTGTATGTGTAGGACTACAAGTCCAACCTGTACAGTGACACTGCTTATACACACAGGATCTTCCCCCTACCTGTTCTTGTGCAGAACTCCTCTAGTCTGTCAGCTCCTGTGCCCAGCATTTGTCTCCTCACTACCTGCAGCTACTCAGTAAAGCCTTCAGCCCGGAATTTGTACAGCTGAAGGGGTTAATGTTTGTCCTTAAGAATCCAGGGAGAGAGCAATAAGCAGCAGAAGGCAGTGAAGGGGGCGTGGTCAGCACAGTAAAGTCTGTGTACAGACTCATATCTGATCTCTCAGGCTTTGTGCACTAATCATTATCAGAGCAGGGAGAGAAGCTGACATCACAGGTCATGTGACCCTCAGTGAAATCTGAGAAACCAGCAACTGGAGATAAAGTAAGTGAATTGTAAAGTCCTTTCATTTGCCTAGTTAGAAACATACAAAGAACAAAAAAAATAACTCGGGCAACCTCTTTAATTGATCAAACACCTGTTGTAAATTTTGCTGTTAAGCTCCTTGTTGGAGAACAAGCAAGTTGCGAAAAAAGTACTGAAACATTGAACAGTTGGACCTGTGCATTCAAAAGTTTAGAGAAGGTCCCATTAAAGGTGTTCTGCACTTTGTTTTAACTGATAATCGTTTCTGATCGGCAGAGGTCCGTCACCCGGGACCCCCGCCGATCAGCTGTTTGAAAAGGCAGCGGCGCTCCAGTAATGCCGTGGCCTTCTCACTATTTACCTCTATTTTACTTGTAAAATAGAATGTAGCATACAAGGTAATGACTACCATTTTTCATATGATTACTGAAGATTTAGTGGTAGTCAGGTATGAAACAAAAGAGAGATCCTGTAGGGGAGGCCATGCAGATAAAGGAATAATCATAGCCACATATTAGGCACATAATAATGTCACGGACGTACCGAGACATACAAAACACCCCCGCGACAGTGGGTGATAGAAGATCTATAAAACTGGCAACATGTGCTTTGATCTGACAGGTTTCCTTGTGGATCATTAGGCGACTGTGTTGTTTCTGATACTGGCCGCACCTCTAACCTGCAGGTGTTGCTATTGTGGTCATTTAACTTTCCTTATTAATAGTCCCACAATGATGTGCGGGTTATAGCTTTAGTGGTGAAATAAAATAATATAAAACAGCCTTTAGTACGTTGCCTTTCTTTTGGTGCGTCGCGAGTTCCAATTGTGAAGTGGGTACTGTTCACATCTATGAATGTGTTTCTGTAAATGGACCGCAAGTGGAAAATAGGGAGGGGAGAGGACCCTCTGAGACACAGAGAAATGTGTCTGCAGAGACCCAAAATTTTCCACACCAGGGAATAAAGGGAGTACAGAGGGTAGAGCCAGAAAGACCATCCCACTAAAAAGGAATCATGTAGAGGAAAAACGGGGGTGGGGGGAGGAAACACCAGCCCAAACCCCCAAAAAAGCAGGGGATCTAATGGGGATTTTCAATTTGAGTTCTCACGTTGTGTCAGATCCCGAAAGGGAAGTTTTGGGAAAAGGACTCAAGTTTGCACCTACGTTGAAAATTAACAAATTTGAGGCCTTTCTGGATGTACACAAGTTTGTACGGAAGCTGAATATTGCTAAATACTGTGTATCTAACCAAGCCCCTGTTAAAAATAATGAGGTGGACGGGGGGATTGTACATACACATTTAAAAGAAAAATCCACTTTTTACCCAAAAAATTAAAATAATGAATGTGTGGAAGCTTTTAGGAGAGGAGTTTTGAAGGAGATTGAAGTATGAAACCAAGGAGACAGAACCTGACACAGGAGCAGAGGAATGCACTTAAGAGCTTAAATGATAATCATATCATTATAAAGCCAGCGGACAAGGGAGGGGGGGGGGGGTAGTTATTATGGATGTAGAGATATATGAGGCAGAAATGTTGAGGTTACTATCAGATGGGGAGACCTATCGGGTTTTAAAAAAGAACCCAACAATTGAGTTTAAAGAAAAACTTGATGTACTCTTATCTAGAGGTTTCATGGATAAGATTATAAATAAAAAAGAGTTTGATTATCTTAATAACAAGTTCCCAGTCACAGCGGTAATATACTTTTTGCCCAAAATACACTGACCAACCCCCCTGGCAGACCCATTGTGTCTGGGATAAACTCTCTTACAAATAGGCTAGGAGAATATGTGGATTACTTTCTCCAAAAATATGTCCCACTAATACCCTCCTATCTGAAGCATTCAGGGAGCATTCTGAATCTAATCAAAGGATTCGGTGTTTGCCCTGGTGATATGTGGTTAGCAACAGTCGATGTAACATCGTTGTATACAGTGATCCCCAAGCATTTAGGGCTTAGGGCGATAGCGGAAGAGATAAGACAGGACCCGTTGATGACGGAGGAACAGGGGAAGCTTATCCTTGATTGTGTAGATTTCTGCCTCTGTCATAATTATTTCTGGTATAAGGACAGCATACAGGGACGGCAATGGGGGCAAAATTCGCCCCCAGTTTCACTAATATTTTTATGGGGGCTTGGGAAAAAGAAAACATCAGCCCAGTCTTGAATAAAGTGACGGCTTTTGGTGAACTTACAGTCTGGAAGAGGTTTATTGACGACTGTCTGATTGTGTGGAGGGGAGAGAGACAGGGTGTTTAAGATTTTATAAGCAATTTGAATATAAATCAGTGGAACCTCTCCTTCACAAGCACAGTCAGCAAGAGTAGTATTAATTTCCTTGATTTGACCATCTTTCTGGAGGATAACCATTTGAGAACCAAAACATTCTTTAAAGAGACTGATGTCAATGGCTACATTGACACCTCTAGCTGCCACTATACCCCCTGGCTGAAGAACATACCCAAGGGGCAATTAAAAAGGGTTCACCGTAACTGTACAAAGGATGAGGACTTTAAAATGCAAAGTGAGACTATTAGTGAACGGTTTCTGGAAAAAGGATACTGTAGAGAGGACCTAGTTAAATGTAGGGAAGAAATAGAGAGAAAATGTAGGAGAGGGAGTTTCGGTAAAAACAAAGAAAGATTTCCGATTCTCCTTCCTCACACAGTATAATGTCCATGCTGGAATAATTAAAAATGTAATTAGAAAGAATTGGTCAACCCTAAATACGGATCCAATACTAGGGAAGGATATCATTGGCCATCCAAATGTGATTTTTAGAAAAGCACCAAGTCTACGGACTAAACTGGTGCATAGCTCTTCACACTCTGAGGGTGTAAGGAAGGGGAATAAATTCACCTGGTGTGGGTTCTGTCTGCCGTGCCGTAATAGGAAGAGAGAAAAGAGAAAGAGGGATACCCAGACTGTACATTCCAATCAGAAAGGTCAGGATTACAAAATAAAAGGATTCATCACCTGTGAAAGTGTAGGGGTGGTCTACATGCTGGAGTGCCCGTGTGGCCTCCAGTATGTGGGCCGAACCATGAGGAAACTGAAAGTGAGAATTCAAGAACATGTCCGAAACATCAGAAAGGGACTTGAGACGCATAGTGTCTCTATGCGTTTTAAAATCAAACACCAGAAAGATCCTAGTGGTCTGTTATTTTCCGGCGTTGAGCTGGTCAAACCACATTGGCGGGGAGGGAACTCTATCGAGCGGATTAATAGGAGGGAGGTAGAGTGGATCTACAAGATGGATTCACTACAACCAAAAGGAATGAATGTGGAGTTTGATTTGAAACCCTGTCTCACCTGAGAGAATATATTGTAGTTCGCATTTGAGCCATGTAGGGATCTGTGGCAGCATTGTGGGAGGAACCGCATATGGCTGGAGTAAATCATGTGGATCGTGACGTGTTCAGTCATTCATGGATGGAGGGAGGTGGCCCTAGGAGATGCATTTCACCATTGGTGGGAATGGATCCCGTGGGGTATGAAGAGTTTGGCCATCCATTAATGAAGGAGGGCGGTCCCATGATGTGTAAACTACTACTGGCTGGAATGAATCATGTGGGTTTTTGATATCGTCATTGGTGGGAATGTGCCGCGTGGGGTATGGCACGTATGATACCCATGAATGAAGGAGGGCAGTCCTATGTGTAATCGACTAGTGGCTGTAATGTGGGTGGTGACATGTTCAGTTATTCACGAATGAAGTGATAGTTTCTAGGAAGTGTGCATTTATTATTGGCTAGATATTTGGTCATATGGGGTGGGTGGATATTTCTAAGTATGAGAATGTTATGCGATCAGTCCAGATATATTTGTATGTTAACCACTTAATGTGGTCTTTTTGTGATATGTATTTTATGAGTTCATTTTATGTACCCTATTGGGTTTAATTTTTGTATTGAGCCGTATAGGCTATGACAATTTTAAGGAGGTGTGGTAGATTCCCACCGGCAGGTATATAAAGACCGCCCCTAGGTAGGCGGAGGAGATACCCCTGACAAAGCTTTCTAAAGCGAAACCCGGATCGGGTGAATGATTTATACATACTGCCTGTTACCATATTCATGTTGTGAGTACAATAAAGCCTTGCAGTTTGAACTTTTGTGATTGTATTTCACTATTTGTGGCAACCTCGATTTCTCATAAAGGTTCCCAAAGGAAAGGTGAATCCGAGTGAACTGATCGCTTTCCCATATCCACGGAAGTTTTGTGGGATCTGGAAGGTAGGATTTTATAGCTTTAGTGGTATCTGTGGTCTTCTGGTGTTTGGTTCTCAGCTTAGTTTCTGTTGCGGCCATAGCTACTGGAAAGTTAAGTGTTTCCTTTCCCTTTTGCATTTTGTTTTGGTTTATCTGTGGCTAGGGATTTGACTAGGAGGTGTCCTTCTTTTTTTCCTAGCGTTCAGGTTTTGTTCCTTGTTCCCTCTCCTTCTTCATCCAGTGTGGTGTCTCCCTCCCACACACGGGCGTGACAAATAAGTTATGTAAATCCCCCAACTTGTCACATCTTGGAGGTTAGCTTAAAAGTTGTAAGACTGGTAGCATCCAACCAGTGGCATAACTAAAAATGACCGGGCCCCACAGCAAATTTTTGAACGGGCCCTCCTCCACCAGCAACTTCTTTGCAACTCTAGACTCCTGTGCAACCCTCTCTCCTGAGACTAATCTAGAAAATACTTTAAAATGAGGCCCGGCAGTCAGTCCATCAGTTTCCTACAGTGTCACTGCAAATAATGTCATTGTATAATACTGTTGAGGGGACCCTGACAATAAAGTCTTTTAGTCCTCCATCTAGGTGCCGCTTCCCCAATAGCTATGCCCGTGCATCCAACCCTACACAGTTATTACAAAAAGGCACCCCCATTCCATAGGACCATATTTCTTGCAAATATTTGTTGCAGATCTACAAATATTGCCTTATTGGGGGAGTCCTTCAGGAGGGGTAGAGAGTGAGATGTATTGGTGATTTTTTATTTATTTTTTCTGAGCTAGACATGACCCTTTTTATAAATCATGCCCACTGTAAGATACGTCATTCCCTTTTTATGTCTCACCATCCCCTCAATGTGTGTTTGGATGCTGGGGCTATGCTTGATGATGCAGCATCCTGGATCCACATACAGTTAGGGCTGTGTTGGGAAGCTTCTGCGGCATGTGGGCGATTTGCCAACTCTTCTGAGAGTTGAGGCGGTTTCCCTTCCCAGATATTCTAGGAGAGTTAGCAAGTATAGTATGCTTGTTCCTTGCGAGAAATACCCGTAAGTGGTCAAACTCTGAACTACTGAGCCCCAATAACTGGAAAACCCCCAAACAATTACAGATACTTCAAACTACCAACTGTCTGAGATGAAAATGCATAGAAAAGAACCCTGAGGAAAGGAAAACATTTTCTAAATTGCATAGGACTAGTATTGGTATCACTACCATATCACTACTACCACTACCAGTAGCACTAGTGACATCAACAGGTGCTCAATTCTAGAATATTGGCTAGGGCACACTAAGGGAACTGTGTATTTGCTTATTGATTGAAGAGGATCCAAGAACCCTAGGGCCCATACAACACCGGACCAGAGGGCACAACCGTGGAACCCCATACATTTAGGCATCTTGAAGCAGATTTCTATATCAAGATAGTATCAGGCTAAAAGTTATTAGTAGGCATTAATTTAGACAACTAGTGGTTCCTTTCTGTGCATGTTATCTCTATCCCTGACAGTTGCAATTGGTTGTTAGACTACTTTCACACTAGCGTTGTTTGAATCCGGAGTTCAATTCCGTCACCGGAACTGCCCGCTGGATCCGGAAAAACGTGTGAAAGCGGATTACATTTGAGTCCTGATCAGGATTTTGATCACAATGAAAAAATGCATTGGAAAAAAATGATCCGCCATTTATGGACTTTTTTCCCCGCATTTTTCCGGGTTTAATATGCAAAAGCCGGATCCGGTTTCACGGAACACACGGCGCTGAATCCGGCGTTAATGCAAGTCAATGGGAAAAAAGCTGGATCCGGCGTTCAGTCAAAGTGTTCCGGCTTTTTTGCCGGAGGTAAAAATACAACATGCTACGGTTTTCTGAAAAGCCTGATCAGTCAAAAAGACTGAACTGAAGACATCCTGATGCATCCTGAACGGATTACTCTCCATTTAGAATGCATGGGGATAAAACTGATCAGTTCTTTTCCGGATTTGAGCCCCTAGGATGGAACTCAGCACCAGAAAAGAAAAACGGTAGTGTGAAAGTACCCTTAGAGGTATCAGCAATTGTTTTGTGGCTATCTGGTTATTGGGGCTCAGTCGTCTTGGTTTAGAGTTTGAGTACTATTGGGTAGTTTACAAAAAACATTTTTATTATTTAAAAATACTGTTATTCATTCCCAAATGTAGCAGTAGCAGCACCAATGAGATAATCTTGGCGGTCCATTTTAATATATTCTATATTATGTTCAGTAGTTACCTGTCTACAGACATGGTGATTTTCAATTTATCTCCATATACAGAAAATGAAGCTCCAAATTGTGCATCCTAGAATGAGATATCTTTAGTTGATGAGTGAGGAAAATTGCTGACGTATTTATGCAGATTTACTGATCGTGTCTTACTTTGCACTGTCTAAAGGCCTCTTTCACCTGCTAAGTTGAGCAGATGATTGTTGGGAAGGTAGTGTTCCTTCCTGACGATTGCCTGCTCTTCAATGAAGGAGACCACATTTACATGCAGCGATCCCCTCCCCAGTAAGAGGAGGAGTGATCACTAATGCCATCACTCATCCCCATACAGAATCATTATTTACCGACAACAGAGACTGTATAGATGGCACAAACTGCTGCCACCATGTGATGATTTAAGCATCCACATGAGTGTTTTGCTCGTTCATCGGGTAATCGGCAGCACTTTTGCATTGGCAGATATATTCACTAACTAACTTTCTTACGCTTGTTAGCAATCATCTGCCCAAAGTTCAGGCAGTGTAAAGGGGCTTTAGTAATTTAAATTTCAGTCTTAATATTAGACAAATTTGGAATTACGTTAAAATTCCTTGTCCCACATTTTTTTCTATGCACCAAAAATTCTGTCCATGAGCCAAAAATCTGTCTAAGTTTACACAAGCTATAAGTTTAATTAGTTTTACTACAAAGAATGCGCCAAATGTTTGGCGCATTCTCTGGTGCATTTAGGCCATGTCCCTTTCCTGAAAAGCCACGCTCCTTCCCCAGTAAGCCACATATGTTGGACAAGGCAAAAACATGCTTAGAAAAGTGTGAAAAACAGTTGGCAAACGTGCAAAATAAAAAAAAATGGCCCTTCAAATGGACTGTGATAGATTTTTTGTATCTTCAGTGATCCTTATGGTCTCACATTATGTAATTGAACAATTAGCATTCTATTTGTCTCTCTTAAGGTGTATTTACACATGCCAACTGTGCAAGAAATTGTCGGGAAAGAACTGTTTCTTCCTGATAACTGCCTGCCATCAGTGTAGGTAAAGAGCAAGCGATTACCACTGCTATCACTCCTCCTCATACATTGTTTCTCATCAGCAGATCACTTGCGTTTTGCTCACCCATCGGGTAATCGGTGGCCCGTTTACATCGGACGATTATCAGGGACGAGCGTTTGTACTAATGTTCATTCCTCACAATTGTTCAGTGCAAGTCCACCATAAGTCATACTTACCACACCAAGGATACAGAGTTGGGTCTCTGAGGAATCTGCATTGGAGACCAGGATTTCTGTTTGGACAAATAATTTCACAAGACCTTTTTTGTTCTGCAGTTTAACAACTGGAGGATCAGAAACAGTAATCTTTAACAATAATGGCCGTTCTTCCTTATACATAGCAGCCACCTTTATTGGAAAGAAAAAGGTGCAACAAATGAAAATTGTACATAGTTTGATATGTAAATAGCATTTGCTACAAGAAACCACTAATTATAAAGTATATTGTAGGTTGCCTGTCAATGTACTGCTGACAGACTAATGCTTTGAAATACTACGGTATGTATCCCTAAGGGATCATAAAGATCACAATTTCAGGTTTCCAAGTGGAACAAGAGAAAAAAATTTAAATGATCTTTTATAGTGTTTCTTTTAAAAAAAAGTTTCATTACAAGTGATTTAGTTTTATTTGTCTAAAATATTTTGCTATAAAAATGTACATATTTGCTATCATCCCAATCATAATGACTAGTGTTGAGCGAAGTGGACTTCGATCCGAATTTCTGGAAAAATGATTTGCTGTGAAGCTGAATTTCCTCATGCTTCGGGGTAGAATAGATTTTTCCGCCCTTGATTGAAGATCGTGCACAAAATCCTCTGCACTGTGACGTATGTAACGTCACCACGCCGGCACTAGATCTTCAATCAAGATGGCGGCACCCATCTCGTTACGATAAAATGGATAAGGTAAGTATGATTAATTTAATTTTACACTGTTATTACTGTCAGATGCTGTGATCCGCTATGAACGCGGCATCTGAGGGGTACAATGATGGGGAGCGGCGCCATCGCCAATGTCATTCCACCCATTACTGATAAAGAAATGCACTTTGTGAAGAAGTCATTTGTCACAAAGCAAATTTTTCTGTAAAATTTGGCAAAGCAGCCAAAACAAATCTTATAATAATCTTATACATCACTAATAATGACCATAGAATAAATCACTGATTAGTTATATTGAAAGGTGCATAGCAATACAAAGAAAACATCAAAAACAAAGGATGAATCCCTGATTTTATTTGGATTTCACCCTCAAAGCTCTCCTAGTTGTGCCAACTAGGGATGAGCGAATCTGTGGGGGTTCGGGTTCGGGTTCGCCGGGTTCAGCCGCACTTCAGGTCAAAATTCAGGTTCGGGACCAGAATTTGACCTGGACTTTACCCCGAACCCCATTCAAGTCAATGACATAACCGCAGGTCCTTCTATCTTATTTCAGCAGGACCTGCAATGACGTCACCGCGCTCACCACGTGTTGAGCGCAGTGACGTAATCGCAGATCCTTTTGCAGGTCCTGCAGAAAGAAGAAAGAAGAGGATACTGGCTGCCCGATCAAGTGGATGAGGTGAGTTTTTTTTTTTTTTTTTTTTTAACCCCTCAATGACCATTTTATTTAGCATTCTGTCCTAAGAATGCTATTATTTCCCATCAAAACAATGTTATAATGGAAAATAATAAAAATCACCCAAACACCGAACCCGAACTTTAGTGAAAAAGTCCAGGTTCAGGTCCGGGAAGGCCTAAAAACACAAAGAAAACACTGGCAGACATTTATTTCTTGTTCACGCCCAAAAAAGTAAATGAAAGCTTATCATTACATGACGTTCCCCAAAACAATAGAGACATTGGAACACCATAACTTGCACTGCTAAAAACAAGCCCTCATAAAACTACACCAACAAAAAAAATAAAAAAGTTATGGCTTTTTAGATGTGACAATTAAAACACAAAATAAATGGCTGGGTCTTTATAGGCCCAACTGAGGCAGGTCTCCAAAGAGCTAGAAACATATCCAAATTTCCGATCCCACATCCTCTATTCATTCTATCATCTTTGGTTTGGGGTAAAACTGGCCAAACACAATTTCATGTGTATAAGATCCTTCCGAGTCTCTCCTCTATCAGCGGATGAAGGCTTGGGGGAAATTAGCCACTGATAGGGTAGTCTCACACATTGCGTTTTGTGGCACTTGTTTTGGGGGGAGCAGCCAGTAGCAGGTTGTGAAGGGGACAAGCCTCCCTAGCGTTACCCACAGCGGAGATGCAGCGGCGGCCGTGTCGGGATCAGGAATGATGCAGGTGCCGAGGAGCGGGCTAGGTATAATCTATAAGAGGTGCCCAGGCATTGGGGGGAGTCATTATAGGGGTTGAATAACACCTCTAAGAGTGGTGCCCTGCACAACTTTACGTGGCAGGTTTTTTAAAGCAGTTATTTGAGCCAAAGGTGGGATGGAGGGGAGTGGAAACTACCTATATTTCTCCTTCCTGCTGGATCCATTTCATGGCTCAACAAATTGCCATGTTGCTACTTTTCAAAGAAAATTAAAAGAGGAGGGAAACTTACAATTGACCCCCTTAAATACTCTTTCTCATAATTGGATTCACCTGTGTATGTAGGTCAGGGGGTCACTGAGCTTACCAAGCCAATTTGAATTCCAATAATTAGTTCTAAAGGTTTTGGAATCAATAAAATGACAACAATGCCCATATTTATGCACCTGCCTAATTTTGTCTAAACAATTATAGCACACTTTCTGTAAATCCAATAAACTTCATTTCACTTCTCAAATATCACTGTGTGTGTCTCCTATAGGATATATTTAACTGACATTTTTTATCGTAACAACCAATGATTTATACAGGAAAAACATGACGATTAACAAGGTTGCCCAAACTTTCGCATCCCACTGTATGAACCAATTCCACTGTCACATCTCCAACACACATCTGATGTGTTGGGGAAAAAACGTGACAGGTGGCACGGTGTGAGGCACCATCTATAGAATACCTTTAGATGAGTTTCCAAGTGGGATATGCATTTGCAAGGTAAGAGCAGATTGCCATTGATCATCAATAAAGCTTTGATTTAAATCATGGTGCCAGTGGTCTTTAATTTTCCCCAATTTATCCCCTTCCTCCATTAGCAAATTTCTATAGTAAAAGGATATGCTATGGGAATTAGAGTTAGGATTGGAGATCCATAATAGCCTTAATAAAGGAAACTTAGAGGATTGAGCAATGGGATTCAACCCAAAGCTAAGCATATGTCTAAGTTGCATGTACTGGAAGTACTCTGAGGATGGCCTGTTATGTTTGGCAGCTAAAATGTGGAATTGGTGTAGAGTAGGAAAACCCAGATTTTTCAAGAAGTGGAGGCCTTTCTCAGACCAGGGTGATGCTGAGAAGTTAGGAACAAACAACTCAACAATAGATATAGGGATATCCATTAATTATATGGTGTCAAAACATCTATGAAAGGATGGGTTAGTCCACAGCCATATTACAACTGAGATCGGGGATGTTAAGTATGGAAAATTGTTGTAGAACCCAAAATATAAAGGGAACATAAGAAAGTGTGAATGCTATGTCCCCTTAATAGGCCACGCTCAATCTGAACCCATTTTTTGGAGACATCTCTAATCCACAATTGTTTCAGTTGGGCCAGTATCACGGATTTATAGCATAAAGACAGAGATGGGCAGTTCACCCCACCCTGATGAATATGAGAAAACAGGATGTCCACCTTGACCCTCAGTCTCTTCCCACCCCACACAAACCGCATAAGCAAGTTTTGCAAGGTTTGTATATAAGAGATTGAGATAAATATTGGTACATTTCTAAAAATATATAGAATCTTTGGTAGAAGTAACATCTTGGCCACAGCAATCCTTACCAACCATGAGATGCCAAACAACCTCAAGAAGGCTATTTTATTCTTAACCTCCTCTAATAATACAAGATAGTTAGTTTGGAACCATGTGGATGGTGGGTAAGAGAGCACTGTTCCCAAATATGGCAAGTAGGTTTTGACCCATTGAAATTAACATTTTGTTTTCAAATTTCAGAGTACTTTAATATCTATATTCATCGCTAAAGCGATTAATAATACAACTGGCTGCAATCAAGGTTTGGGAGGGACTGGATGAGACCAAAATAGTGTCATCTGCAAATAGACTAATTTTATTAGTAACGTTTCGGGATTTAATCCCAGTGATATCAGGTGAGCTTTGAATGCTTTCTGTTAGGGGTTCCATGATGAAAGCAAAAGTGAGAGGGGACATGGGACACCCTTGTCGGGTTCCATTCGTAATTTCAAACCGTGAGGATAGAAAGCTCGAAGTATACACTATCGCATTCGGGGGGAAAAAGAATTTATAATATTGCAGTTTTTTCCTACCTTTGGAATTACTCCACCGATAGCAGTTGTTGTAAGTGGTGGAACTCCAGGTACCTGTGTGTTGCAATAAGTCAGTTAATTAGTGTTGAATATGATATTTTAATATGATATCTTAATAACATTACGCCATTATGTTTGGTGACCTACAGCTTCTCACTGGAAATGATCATATTGTTGTCAGTTTTCTGTCTATGAAAATGGTAGCCATCCGATGTTTTCAGCAGAAGCATATCCCATCAAAACAATAAGCATACACTTTCAATAGCTGTAAGGTGAACATCCATTGGCTAACAACTACTATTAAGGTGCGACCACATGGCGTTGTCTGGTCATTGTTAAACTGGGAAATTTAGAAAGCTATTTGGCTAAATGGGATGTTTCAGCGAATGAGTTTATTAGGTTAGTACAGATTTTTGTGAAAAGGATTTATGAAAGAGGGGAAGCTCGGGAAACATGGCTGGAGAAGTATATGTGTCGACCCGATGAGAAGAGGTATGATTGTAGGGCTCTATTTGGATATTAATTACTCACGAGATAGTAAATTGGATAACATGTTGAAATGGGAACATGATTTATTGTTGGATTGGACAAGAGAAAAACATAGTAGAGGTGACAAGCAAGCATTGTTGAAATGTCATTGAAGTTGCATAATAGAGTTTATTTGATTCCAAGTAGAATAGCCAGGATTTATAATACGAATAGGGAAGAGCAACGTTTTTAAAAATTCAATTTGGACGCTTTGACAATTTTTTATTTTTAAATGTGATTTGCTTTTAATAATTTGGGCAGGATGGCAACTGCATGAGCAGTCAACATAGTGACATCCAGCGCCAGCCTCCTGACCCTGCCTACAGAGCCCGCTGAAGAAGGTCGTACAGACCGAAACGTTCGGGAATTTTCTGATATGGCACATACTTACTATTTGTAAATGAATTGCACTATGAATTGCACTGGATGTGCATGAACGATATTCTGTATACTGAAAATTAAAATGTGAAACTTTATTTTGCAAAAAACTTTTGGAGTGCCGTGGATTTAACTTATATTGTCTAAACCACTCTCACAGGCACCCACACTGGATCCAGGTGTGCGGAGTACAAAATTATCTAACATAGTGGCCCAGTCACAGAGTAGGGAGGTGGGGGGCAACAGCAGTGGCAGTAACAGCACAAGAGAGTGGGTGTCAGTAGAAGAAGATGGCAGCAGAGGTAACAGGTGTGTGGCATCAGGCAGGGAACAACATTAGAATAGTGGCTGAAGCAGCTGACCAGAAGAAATAGGTCTTTCTCTTTGCAGTAACTATGCCCCCAGCCGCACTAAACACCTGCTCTGATGCCACACTACTGGTCTGACAGGAAAGATTGTACATGGCAAACTCGCCAGTTGCGGCCACAAATCAAGTTTGGCTGCCCAGTAGTCAAAGCGATCTGGGATGGCAGGGTGCAGTCCAAGTATGCCACCACCTGGTGGTTCAGGTTCTGCTCCATGTCCTGCTGCTGCTGCAGGTGGATGATTTCTTCAGTAGATGGGTGAAGAAAAATGCTCATTAGAGACTCCAGATTTAAGTTGCTGATGATGGAGTTGGTGCTGATCCTGCCCCCTACCCCCTCTAGCAGTATCGGCAGTGAAGTGTGAGCACAGAGGGGGGCCCCCCCACCCGGTCAGACCTTCGTGAGGATGGGCAATTGCCAACTGACTATATAGGATGTCTCAATAATAGTTGAGTTTATCCCCCTCTCAGCAGTTTGAAAAAATGCCCCCATTTTGGACCATTAGCAAGGGTCTAACATGATGGAGAGCCAGTACTCATCCCTCTACCGAATGGTCATAATACAGCTGTCACTACGCACTCAACTCAGCATGCATCTGGCCATTTGCGCAAAGGATTCAGAGGGACTCCCTGCCTCAATCTCCATTTCATACTGCCATAGTGTGTAGGGGTTCATCTTCTTTGGCCTTCCTCATTGCCCTCCAACTCCCCCTGCTCCTCTCCTGTCACATGTGCAGATAAACCACCAATTTCTGTACACATTTCTTGTGCATGAATGTCCTCCTCATCTTCCTCCTCCACCAGTTCAGCCCCCACAGGGCTTAGGTGGCTGTGAGATGTAGCTGCCACGTCTCTTGTCCCGTGGCCAGCCAGATCAGCATCTGCCCCAGGATGTAAAGGAGTGGAATGACATTGTTCATCCTGTAGTCCTGTTGACTGACAAATAAAGTGTCCCTCTTAAAGGGCCTGAGAAAACGGCAGCTGTCACGATTGAGCTGCCACTAAATGGTGAAGTTACACAGGGGAGTGCTCCTGTCCACCTGCATCATCAAGAAATTATTCACAGCCTTCCTCTGCTTATATAGTATGTCCAACATGTGGAGGGTGGAGTTCCAACAAGTGTAAACATTGCATATGAGGCAATGTTGGGGAATGGTATTCTGCCTTTGCAGCTCAAGGTGGAAGTGTTTTGCAGGGTATGAGCGGCTGAAGTGCATGCACAGTTTCCTGGCCATTTGCAGGAAGTCTTTCAGTTGGGTGGAGGACTTCAGGAACTGCTTTACAACAGATTAAAGATTTGTGCCATGCAGGGCGCATGGGTCATCCCTCCTTGACAGAGAGGCGGCAGTGCAGTCACCTGGCCTTGACCGTAGTTTCATCTCCAAATGTAGGTGCTGTCATAAACTTTAGCAGACACCGGCTCAAGAACTGGCCCACCTTCTGCTCAATATATGTGTGCAGGGCTGGTACAGCCTTTTTGGAGAAGTAATGACTGTTTTGGACTCTCCACCTTGGCTCAGCACAAGCCATAATTTCTCTGAAAGGTGCAGAGTCAACCACATGGAAAGGGAGGGACTGTAGTAACAGCAACTTGGCCAGGAGCACGTTCAGCCTCTGCGCCATTGGATGAGTGCTCGCATACTGTTGTCTTTTTGCAATCACATCGGTGATCAATTGCTGATAAAATGAGTGACGAGGAGTAGGAGGAACAGGAGCATCAGGACCAGTAGATGATGGGAATGAAACACAGCTCTGTTCTGCTGAGGTTGTGGAGCCTTGACTGCTGGAAAAGGGTTGTGGGCCACTTGGAGATGCAGTGGTTGCTGCGTCAGGTTGTACAACAACATTAGCGCCCAGGCCACTTTATGGTGATACTGCATGTGTTGACACAGGGCCGTGGTGCCAACATTGGCACCCTGGCCACGATTCACTTTTTGCCCACAGATTCTACACACTGCCACGCTGACATCCTCCGGCGACTTGCTGAAAAATTCCCGCAACAACGAGTATTGCATTTTCCACCACCACTGTGTGCTGACTGCCTGCTGCCTCTGTGAACCTGTGCACTGCTAGTTTTTTCCAGACTGGTAGGCTCCTGAGTCTCAGGCGGTCTACCCTGCGCCTGTTTGGCTCCAAACCTCACACTGCTACCACCCTGCTGACTCACAGCCACACTGCCACCCTGCTGCCTAAGCTGCTGTCTCATTTTCAAGCTGCCACCTTCATCCCCTGATGATGATAATGAAGCACATTTTTCACCCGACTCCCACGTACGATCAGCTACATCATTGTCCACTACTGTCTGCACATCACTGATGTCACCCTCACCAGTCTCAGGGCCATGTGCCTGACTGCTCGCAAGAACTGCTCCCACGTGACACTTATCATTGCTACTTGCCCGCCTACTGAAGGAAGCAGCAGATCTCTCCTCCACATCTTGGCTGGGAAGTAGCTGCTGACTGTCCTCAATAAGCTCGTTTTCACTGAAAAGTGAAGCAGAACTGTCAGTATACAATACTTCCAGAGCTGAAGGAACAGAAAATGAAAGAGGCAGGTTCAGGGCAGGTGGGGGCACATAGGTTCCAGGGCCATGCCAACTAAGCGTGGTATCAGAGGAAGCCAGAACTCCTAAATGGGGGTGTCACTTGAGATGTTGTTGAAGACCAAGGCAACTATTCAAGGACAGCTGGGTTGCTGGTCAAAACATGACAGCTGGATGACACTGGCAGCTCTGGCCTGTCAATGCGACTGCTGCTGCCACCCCTACATCTTTGGCAGCTACTTCTGCCAGCTTCAGAAACATTTTTGCCACTGCCCGTTCCCTTAGAAGGCCCTAGCACCTGTCTGTCTGGCATACTGTACTGTAACAATAACTGTAAGTGTAAAGCTGCATTTTTAGCCTAATTACACAAATAAGGATTAACCGATTTACTTATGTATAAAAAAAAATTTAACATCCCAACATATGCAGTATCAGGCCGCAATTTTACCCCAATTACACAATTAATGATTAACAGATTAAATTATGTGTAAAAGAATGTGAATACCCTAAAATCTGAAGTTAATGCCGCAATTCACCCCAATTACACAAAATAAGGATTAACAGATTTACTTATGTATAAAAGAACGTGAATACCCTAAAATCTGTAGTATTAGGCAGTAATTTAAACCCAATTGCCCAATTATGAAATAACGAATTTACTTATGTATAAAAGAACATGACCACCCTAAAATCTGTAGTACCAGGCCACAATTTCACCCCAATTACACAGTTAAGGATTAACGGATTTACTTATGTATAAAAGACCGTGAACGGCCCAAAATTTTACCCCAGTTACACAATGTCTATAGGGAATGGACTTTGACAGGGTTCCCAAGAAAATTAATAATTTGAATCATCATATACTGGCAGCTAGTAAAACATACCTGGCTAGGAATTGGAAGAGTTCTGTTCTTAAATTAGAGGATTTGATAGCGAGGATACATTTAATTAAATGTGAGGAAAGATTCGATGCAGTTAGATAAATTGACAAGATTTGAAGAAATAAGGAGAATGTGGTACATATTTCTAAATAATAGACAAGTTTAGATTCCAATGTAATCGGCAAGAGGAATGAGAGAGATTATTAAAATATTTGATTAGGAGTTTTGGATAGTCATATTTAGTTATGACTAGCTGAAGGATCCGGCTTCGCTCGGGTAATATTTAATCTATTTATTTTAATGTTTGTGTGTGTCGTTAAAAGATATTGACAGTATCCACTATAACAGTGACATCTACAGCATCCTGCCCCCTTATCAGTGATCTCCACAGCCCCCACCCCTTAACACTGACCCCCCACAGTGCCCCGTTCCTTAAAATGGGACCTCCACAGCAGTCCACCCCCTTAAATTTGACCTTTACAGCAGCCTTCCCCTTTAACAGTGAGTTTCACACCACCCCCTTGACAGTGACCTCCACAGGGGCCCGCCTCCTTAACAGTAGCCTTTACAGCAATCTGCCCCTTAACACTGACCTCCATAGCGAACCATCCCCTTAACTGTGACCTCCACAGCAGCCTGCCCCTAGGGTGGCCAGAGGTCCAATTTTAGGCTGAACAGTCCGGCTTTCAGACTCCCTGTCCTCCATCTGGCGTAGGGCCTGGACGGACACAGGGATGTCCTTTTGAACAGCTCACTCAGACAGCAGCACTGTGCAATCTGAGCGTGAGCTGCAGGGAGAAAGTCACCATCACTCCCACCCCTACAGCTGGCAGAAATTGATTTTTAACTTAATTTTTTCAATCCCTGTCGGCTGAGAAGTGGGAGGGGCTTGGCCTAACCCGATAGGGGGAGCGTGGCTTGGCGGGACCTAGAAGTTGATTTTTAACTTCATTTTTTCAATCCCTGTCAACTGAGAAGTGGGAGGAGGCGAGGCCTAACTGGATCAGGTGCGTATCCTTTTGAACAGCTCACTCTTAGATAGCAGCACTGTGCTGTCTGAGTGTGAGCTGCAGGGAGAAAGTCACCATCCCTCCCATATCTGCAGCTGACACAAGTTGACTTTTAACTTAATTTTTTCAATCCCTGTCAGCTGAGGAGTGGGCATGGTCTAACCTGATCAGGGGCATGGCTTAGTGGGACCTGTGGGTGTAGTTTTAATTCCATCTTTTGAGGGTGACCTAAATGGCCACCGTACCTGCGCCCTGAACTGTGACCTCTACAGCACTCTGCTCCCTTAACAGTGTCATCCACAGCACCCTGCCCCTTTAAAGCTAACCTGAGGAAGTGAAGAAAAATGGCAGGGTTGTTATGGAAACCTGGTATAAAACTGTGTCTATGTGGAGACAAAGGACATGCGAGCTTCGAAGGACTTGCAAGCTTCTATTGGCTGATAAGGGACATGTGACCATGTGTATGGCAGTTAGGGACTTGCAGGCTTCTATTGGCTAATGCAGGTGATTGTTTGGAAATATCTCAGGAACGTTAAGTCCCAGAGAGCTGAGCCCCGGTCTAAAACATTGTCAGACACCTGATGTACCTGTGTGCCAAATTTGGTGAAGATTGGTCCAGTCGTTTGGTCGCGCAAAGAGAACAGACAGACGTCCAGACAGACAGACAGATGTCCAAACAGACAGAAACTCATTTTTATATATATATAAGACATGATCGTAGAGGATTTTCTGTTTGTGCTTACTTTTCATTTAGGTTTGTCTTTTTAAAAATTAATAAATTGTCTGGTGCAAATAAAACATCTGAAGAATCTCAACACCCTGAGGATTCCTCCAAGGTCTTAAATGATATTCTAAACACACGTGCCTGATCTGATACAGAATCTAGAAATGGCATGCTTGTGAAAACATGTTAATGCACTTCTGTTTAATTGTGTTGCTTTTATCTTTATATACTTTACAGTTCTGTTTGAATATAATGATGTCAAAACTTTCACATAAGTGTATAAATGAAATAAAATAAAAAATCTGATGTCATTTATCAGGGCCAAGGAGACGATAAGCCAACTCCGATTAAATAAATTTTTCCACACTCTGATTTCTTTATAAATGGTTCACATATAATAATTAGTAATAACAGTGCTAAGATGACAGCAGGCACACCCAGTACCAAATTTCCTTGTCTGGTCTGCAGAGAAGGAGCCTCACTACTGAGCATGTGTAGCACACATTTAGACATTTACACTAGGGGCCTTGGAGAAGCAGCAAGAAGATGGTTTAAGCCCACTTTTACATGCCCAGTATTTGATCAGTACTTTTCATCAGTCTTTTGAAGTAAAAACCAAAAGTCAATCCAAAACACAGAAGACTCACAAATCTTTCCAGTATACTTGTCTGTAGGTCCCAAAATAAATTAAATAATAAAAAAAATATACTATTTCATATTTTTATTGTGAGACAGGAGTTGTAGTTGGCACAGTTCTACAGTTGGCACCTCCACAACTGTCTACTACTCCACCATCCTATAGCTTACGTCCAGATCTCCAGTTAATTTTATGTTTTTACCTTTGGATGTGCCCTGCTTAATAAATACTTTTAGGATCATTTAGGTGTGTTCAACTTTTAAGATTGTAAAAAAAACTGAAGATCAAAGGAGACCCAAAAAAATCCCACTGTAGGCTTTTATAATCAAGATTGCATTCAGAAAAATTATATCCGCAGTGCTATAATGGACGGGGTTGATTTTCCCATAAGGCCTGCATACTTTTCATCAACATCTTGTCTACTTGTAAAGAAGCAAGTACAATAATATTAGGAATTATTTTAAAGTTCATTATTTCTAATTGTACTTACATCTCCACTTGATATTTCAATGTCCATCAGGCCCTCTTTTTGCAATGCAGTTAAAACACATGCCAGGAAATTGGCAGAGAGACCAAGCTGGGATTCAGATGCATCCTTCATTGGTGGCAAAGTAATCTGCTCCTTGTGGCCAAGAGGGTAATCAATAAGGCCACCACCCAGCTGGCTTACCACTGTCTAAGGCAAAATAAAGGACCATTAGAAGAGCATAGAGTATCTCTGTATTCCACTTTATGAATACTAAGTAAAGTTAACAATACTATATGTACCAATGCCATTTGAAATAAGTGTCCTAAAGTTTTTCCCCCATATGGCATTTCTTTCAATAGACATTTGGATCACGTGAATGGCTATGAACTCAATTATCATGCTTCTAATATCATAAGTTGATATTGAACTCTGGAAAGTTTAACTGTGACCTAACTTACATTTAAATCCAATTCAATAAACTGTCCGGTCACTATTGGAAGACTCGATACCGTGTACTGAATACTGCCAATCAATCCAAGGGGGACCAATGCTGCAGAGAAATAATAATGATATTGTCAAAAGTCCATTCACTGTATTTGAATTTAAGGAGTTCTATCTGGCAAATATATCATAAGACGTGTAATGCCCCAAAAAGGCCAATCCCCAAAAGCAATATGGAGTTACTGTAATAGAGGGTAGGAGTGTTCCACACCCAGAACCACCTATAATAGCTATACCCTGTTGACAGTAGGAACCCCAATGATCAGTTGTGTATGGGGAAGGCAGATACAGTAAATAAAGTTGAAAATGGACAATCTCTTTAAAATATTTAATATATTACATAAAATGTAAAAATGTTAGCTTTGTCAATGGCTATGACTTCTGGGGGTATCCTTGTTCACAAACCTCATATCCATATAGGTTGTCATATTGAAAGGTTGCATACAAGGATATACAAGGGTACTGTCAATGCAGAACATTGCTATGCAAGAGGATTAATATGTACAGTATATTCAGTCAGCTTACAGTTTACAGTGAGAAGAAGGCCATTGGTTAAATCTAGCACGATGTTCACCACCGGACATAACTGTAGGGAATAATAATAAGATATTTGGGTAATTGACGGTAATTTCACCTTATACGTTTGCACAGCTATTTGAGTGAGTCAACTAAATTTGGTGCACAAATGTGATTTAAAATACTCCGTCCCCGTGCCTAGACTACCTGACCTTATAAAGCCTGTGCTAAAGGTGAAAATTACTAAATCTACCCCAAAAAGTTTATCTGGGTCTCAGTATGTACTAAATGTGATAAATAATAGGTAGAGAATTATCGAGAGCAGTATAAATATACAGTACCGGTCAATACATGATACATTAATCGTTGACAATTAATGTATCATGTATTGACCGGTACTGTATAGTTATACTGCTCTCGATAATTCTCTACCTATTATTTATCACATTTAGTATATACTGAGACCCAGATAAACTTTTTTTGGTAGATTTAGTAATTTTCACCTTTAGCAAGGGCTTTATAAGGTCAGGTAGTCTAGGCACGGGGACGGAGTGCTCCTACCTTCCAGCTGCATCTCTGGGCTGAGGTTAGCCCGAGGGATAACTAGGGACAGTTTTTAGGGATCCTAATGCCTCACTTTTACCCTGCTGTCTACCTGGTCTAGAATAGCTCTATTCTGTGTTTGTCCATGTGTTATCGGTTCCCTGTAATGGATTTATATTTAATAATCTTTAATAAAAGTTATGTTTTAGGTGGTTGTTTTCAGTGATAGTGATTTTTGATGTTACAACTACCCTTCCAATATATTTCTTGATGAGAGTGATTTAAAATAAGCTTAAAATCCAGGTGTAAATGAGAGCATATTTGTGAAAGCTACTACTATAAATTTTGGATCCTACATCATCACATTCCGTTACTTCAACTTTTCATGTACCCTATCCAAGCTATAATCCATCTTACACAATTCTCCCTCCTTCACTTGTCAGTATTATTTAAATTACATATGTGTCCATCCTTACTAATCCTTTTGGCTCAAGAGTAGACATCCAGAAATATGTGGACTTTTGTGTTATGCCCAACGAGCACAAATATGTAGAACCATGAGGAAAGGTAAGGAAGGGTATATGCAATGCTGGAGGTCCCTATGACTAGGCTCCTAGTTTTTACATTCTGTTAATGTTTGTATTTGAAAGCTGTGGGCTGAACGTTATGGAAAGGAAAGCAGACAATGATATGTCCAGCTTGGAGGACATCAATGTCTATTACTGTCTTAGAATTTCTTTTTTTTCTGTTCAGCTTACACGTATTGTCAAGTCTTGACCATCTTAACCCACTTTTTATTCAAGGTGAATAAATCCCATGATGACCATGTACCAGTTTTGTAAAGTAGTTTTTTCCAGTAGGTAAAGATGAAAGATAATGTCTTAATTTGAGACGTACCACTCCTGGTAAAATATTTCGAAGCAGGTTGGTGAGAAGCCCATCCAGGATTCCAGAAAGTAATCTGTCATGAAAATACAATGGGGCAGATTTACTAATTCCATCTAAAAGTATGACAACCTAATCTTAAGGTTCATTTACACGTGCAGAGCTAAAGCCGATTGTCGGGAAGGAAGCATTCCTTCCTGACAATCGGCTGCTCGTTCAGTGGAGGAGACTGCTGCTTTTACATGCAGTGATCACCATCATAGTGTGAGAATGAGTGATCACTATTGCGATTGTTCATCCTCATACAGCTGCATTGTTTCTTGGAAGCAGACCACTGTTTAGACAGCACAATCTGCTGCCCATTAGCGATAATTTAGGTGCTTGCATTAACGATCATTTCACCCAATGAATGAGCTTTTCGCTCATTCGTCGGGTGATCTGTGGTACTTTTACATAGGCAGATTTATTCTCAGGACTGTGATGTGAGCTGTAGGCCATGGGTGTATGTAGTTGTGGCAGTATATGTGCTGGTTAGGCTACTTTCACATTAGCGGCAGGGGAGTCCGGCAGGCTGTTCCGGCGGATGAACAGTCACCATTGAGTTAAGGAGTTTTGCAGGACTAGTAGTCTACACCATCTAGACACTATACCTTGGGCTAACTCAAGACTGGACATTATTTTGTCCCAAAAAATGATGCAATCTATTAATAAATTAGGCACATTTTCCACATGTATTGAGCCATGCCTCCTTTTCTATACATTTTTCTAAACTGTCTAGCGATTTGTAAAATAGTTTAAAACACATATTAAAGTAGTGATTTACAATCAGATATATGCCACTTTTGTGGCGTATATCTGGCGCAGATTCTGTTGCATGCCATGTTGCGACAGAGTCTGAGACTTCTTCTCTGCTCATGCCAGGTCTAAAAAAGTGGGCCCATCTCATTCATCATTTTCTTCATATGGTTTAGGTGTAGAAAATGGTCTAAATGTTAGACAACAAGGAAGCTGTCTTATATTTAGAATCGGCGGTGGATACGCCACAGTTATGTAGAGTCTGGCGCCTCTACATGGTGATCCATCGCCAGCACAGGGGCCTATAAAGACCGGCATCTAAAACATAGGTCTTAATAAATTTGCACCTAAATTTGCTGAAATGCATGTGTCCAGTTTTTAATGCCTTCTATGACAGACACATTTAGCTTAGTATATGTTCCCCAAATTTCCTTAGTTTTTCAAAAACTTTACACTGAGACTTTTGGAAGAAAGTATACCTAATGTCACTCACCCTCTTAGTAGCCTGATATTTATTCCACCAAGTAGTGCTTGGCAATCTTCAATAACCAAGCGGGGAACTCCTGAAGACTCCTGTGTCAGTCTGGTTCTTGCTGTAATGTTTACTTCCGCCATGATATCAAGAAACCCTAGAAGGCTTAAAATATCACATTAAAACTGGATTCCATAGCCTGAAAAGTTTAATATACCCAAAAAGATTTTTTTAATTACCATAATTGTAAAAAATTATATGCAAATATTTGAAATGTGTCATTTTTACATTTTTAAGTGACCCTTGCAGGATAATCAAATATTTATGCAATATGCTTCTTGGAATTTTTCAAAATCATAAAACCACACAATTTCTTTTTACTTTTTTAAAACTCCTTTATGGTGTTTTCACATCAGGCACATTCACTACAGAAATTCCATGACTGAAAAATCCATTGCATAAATTGATTTCTATCAACCTCATTCAAATGAATGAGACAGATGCAAACATTTTGGCAAGAAATCTGGATATAGCCTTATTATCTCACAATTGTATAAGGTTAAAATACTGACTTACCTATTTCCATTGATTGCCACTTTCGTGTAGAGGTTAAGATGTACTCCAATACCAGGCAAAAGACGCAAAGATATTTGTGGAAGTGTAAGGTCTATAATTCGTAGTCTGAAAGAAATAGTAGAAACAGTGCAACAGCTTTTCTGTATAGGAACGCCACCTAAAAATCCTTTCATGCACCAGTAACCATGTAGCTATGCTATAATCAATACATACTTAATTAGATAACGGTACAAAGACACATTAGGGAACTTTCACACTTGCGTTATTCTTTTCCGGCATAGAGTTCCGTCCTAGGGGCTCAATACCGGAAAAGAACTGATCAGTTTTATCCCCATGCATTCTAAATGGAGAGAAATCCGCTCAGGATGAATCAGGATGTCTTCAGTTCAGTCTTTTTGACTGATCGGACAAAAGATAAAATGGCAGCATGCTACGGTTTTATCTCCGGCCCAAAAAAACTGAAGACTTGCCTGAATGCCGGATCCGGCATTTTCCCCCCATAGGAATGTATTAGTGCCAGATCCGGCATTCAAAATACGCAGATCGGTTAAAATGTGAAAAAAAAGCGGAGAGACGGATCCGTTCTTGCAATGCATTTGTGAGACGCATCCGCATCCGGATGCGTCTCACAAATGCTTTCAGTCACATCCAGATCGGCGGATCCGGCAGGCAGTTCCGACGACGGAACTGCCCGCCGGATCGCACTGCCGCAAGTGTGAAAGTAGCCTTAGTCATAAAAAATTTAATAAAAACTACTAAAAGTCACAAATATAGGAAGGAGACTTGTGCCAGAAGTAGAGACAAGTGAATAAATTCTAAACTAATCAAATTTATTATGAATTTCCCCAAAAAAATTCTGATTCTACCAAATACAAAACTTTTGCAGTTTGTTTTGGACAAATTGCACAAAATGACAACGACCATTTTACAGGTCAGAAGACTGAGAAGAAGAAAAGGGATAATTTTTGGCTAATTTTGAATAAAATAAAAAAAATCAGACAATGCAGTGTGTTAATAGCGAGGTTGTTTATACCACTTTTTACTATCCGTCAATGTCAATGTCACTTTGGAATTACTAATAGTGTTGAGTGAAGCAAGCTTAGGATCATAGATCTGAAGTCGATTCTGTCAAAACTTCATTCAAACCCCTCCCAATAATTGGCCAGTAAAAATGTAGTGCCGATTGACCTCCTATATCATTAGGGGCAATTAATCTGCCTGCGTAAAAGAACCTTAGCAGGTGATGGTATGGCAAGAATGATGACAGCAATCTAGCATTGTAGAAAATTTACATTGGCTCATGGTAGATCATTCTCTATTATTAGAGCTGGTATTTAAAGGGGTCATCCCATAATTAATAAAAAAAATAAAAAAATGAAAATCATACAGTACATGACAATCTCTTTCTACCAAAACTAGAACCAGCCCTATACCTCACATACATTTAGAGATCTGCCCTTTCATTGCTCCAATTTCTTTCATAGATTTATTTAAAACTGGCAGTACAATGGGTGTGTCCTTTCTCAGGGGGCATGTCCTTTTTGTCGCAGCTGGTGGTACTTGAAGGATGTTACAGAACATGCGTGTCTACCTCAGTGAGGTGGATAGAGAAATTTGAAAAAGAACAAACAGCAGGTGGCGCTATATATGGATTCCATTGAATAACTCAACAGCTATAATTAATGTTTAATTACATGTAGTTACAAAAGTATTCAGATCCAGATAATGTTTTAAAAAAATGGTAAATATTTATTCATGGGACAACCCCTTTAACTTAAGGTAAATTTTTGCCCTATAACTGTTGTTCATCTCGTTGTGCCTATTATTATAATTAAATTCCATTTTAGAGGCTGTGGGTAACTGTGCAGTACTACTCATGTGTTAATGCAGATAATAGTTCAGAATCATGGTGACAGATTCCCATTAATAGAAGACTTTTTTTTTAAATGGTAGTAAATATTCTTTAAACATCTTACAAATATGTGAGTAATTTTTTACTTTTCACTAGCTTCCAATACGATGTCAACATAACACACACAAGTGTATATCTTACCCAGTTATACCCTGTACTGTTCCTAGAAGTCCTCCATTGCCAAGTATTCCTAGAAGTCCTCCTCCAAGCAGTCCACCAAGCAAGCCACCATTTCCTAGGATGCCACCATTAATGTGAGGATCGGTGTAACCAGGGGGATTGCCTCCACCACCCCCACCACCTAGAATGCCTCCAAGTAGCCCACCACCACCAGAACCTCCAAGAATACCACCAAGAAGGCCACCACCTCCACCACCTCCACCACCTCCACCAAGAAGCCCGCCAAGAAGGCCACCTCCACCACCTTCTCCTCCACCAAGTACACCACCTAAAAGACCACCTCCATTTCCACCTCCCAGGACACCACCCAAGAGACCTCCACCTCCTCCACCGCCACCACCAAGCAACCCACCAACCAAACCCCCAACAAGGTCCCCACCACCACTACCCATGGCTGGCATGTTCAAATTGTTCTGCGAATTTTTTCCTTTCATTTGGCCTGAGACAGCTGTAAATGAAAACATATATATGTTTTATATTTCATGCCACCTTTTATATGTTCCAACAACACATACCTAAACCATGAACAATTTCATGTCTGAAATCCAACTGTGTGACTAAGTTATCCAATTATACCTATGAGTACCGAAAATACAGAAACCATGCTTCATCTTCTCGTGGGGAAGTTGTCATGAGGAACAGCCCCAAATAAGTGATTCTCCTCTATTGAGGTTTTCAGGCTCCTAATATTGACAACTTATCCTTAGTACACCTCAGGACACCTCTGACACCCCACACCTCCCCCAATCAGTTGCTCCCTGCAGCTGATGGAGTAGAATCTAGCACTTTGAACAAAGGTGGAAGCACAGCTCTGCTCAAAGTGTAGTGGTCATGCTAGGTTATTGAGGCTCTCTTCCTATTCACTTGAATGTAATGGGCATGGCCACTACACTTTGATCAGAGGTGTACTTCTGGCTCCGTTCAAAGTGCTAGACCAGCCAATCAGTGGGGGTGCAGGTTGTCGGACAGGCAGGTCACCGATGTTAGGAGAACGGGAAACCCCTTTGACTCAAAATGGCATTAGGGTTTAAGGGAATTTTCCTTAATTCCTTTTCCAATCCCTTTATTGATTATATATTTCTATATTAGGAACACTTTTTGTTATTGGTAACTTGTAAGGGGAACCCATCACATTGAACATGGAGTCTGAGCTGCAGGCAGCATTGTTATAAAGCAGGAGCTGCTGAGCAGGTTGATACATATAGTTTTGTGGGAACAGGTCCTGTATACATTGTACCTTTTTTATATAAACTTCTGTACTTTTATGCTTGGGAGTCCAGTCGGAGGTCATACTTAGTGACTGACAGCTACTGTATCTTTGTACACAATCATACAGGGATGTCAGTCAATTACTGAATAGGACCCCAAGATCCTAAACATAGAAAGAGCAGGGATTTTAAGTTAAACTGAATCATTTCCCAGACAGCTATATATCAGTCTGCCAAGTTCCTCCTGGGTATTGGTACCCAGGTTTGGACCGTGCCATTCATGGACCAAAAAGATCTCTAGTGGACCTAGTTTTTGAGATAATGAAGACCAATAAAAAAAGAACCCTGAAATTCAGTAAAGAAAAAAACCCATATGATTCACAGAGAGAAGAAGATTGACTTATGCTGGATTGACTTTTTTGGGTGATTTTACAAATAAATAATAGTTTAAAAAATATATGCCTTGCATGCATGAAGTCAATGGAGTTATAGGTTTGCCAAAAATTATACTCTAGGGTATAATTATATGTTGTGCATTGCAGAGGTTGCAGACACCAACAGTTTCTAGAGTTGTTTAAAAGACTGCTTAGTTCTTTAAAAGGGACTGCTTAAGGAACTGCTGGGTTGTTAAAGGGAGGAGATATCAATCTTGTGGGCAGCGTTACTGCGTCAGGGAAGGCTCAGAGCTCTAGTCTCATAAAGTAAAGCCCATCCTAACTCCCAGTAGCAGGAGTCCATATCCTTGACATAGACAGTAATGGAAAATTTGCACTGTCATGGGTCGAAAATAGGCAGGGCTAACACAAACCCCGCCCACAAGTGTTTGTTTCTGTGCAGGCTCGGGGCGTTCCCAGGATGGGACTTATATGCCACTATTTTACCAACTGAAATGTTGGTAAATATGCTTTCCCACAGACTTGCCTTCTCAAAGTTGCTTTAGGGACCCCATAATCAATCATCTTGTAGCATCTTGCTGCTGTCTGCTGTTGTGTGAGTGGGACTATTTGGATGTATCTACAGTATATGATGGGCCCGCAAAATAAATGTTACTGGTGGGCACTAGACAGCCCAGGTCCAACATTGACGTGGGGCACTCCACCCCAAGATAGTAGGTTGAGGTGTGATATGTCGGTGTCATCATGAAGGCACAAGGATCTTTGGCCCCCACAGGCTCCTGGGCCCAGTAGCGACTGCTACCTGTGCACCCCTGAGAGTGGTGAGTATACATTTTTCTTTTTTTGCATGGTCTGGGGTCTGAATTAATTTTAGGGTTCTCTGGTCTGGGATCTGAAATTAAATAGAGGTCTGGTCTAGGGTCTCCAGTAATCTTGGGAGTCTGATTTGAGGTCGTAATGTGTTTAGTAGTCTGGGGGCTAAAATAAGGTAGGGTCTTTTTTCCTTCACAGATGATAAATATTGATGTAAATAGTACTACAAAAGATCAGTATTGGTTTTGATTAGTTCTCCAAAGTGGAATGAGTATGCGGAACGGGTGTGGACTCATTAATTTTCAATGGGGCCGGAAGAGATGCATTTCCTGTGCGCGGCCCCGATCTTCCGGTCCGCGGCTCCCGAAAAAATAGTGTCCTATTCCGTCTGCAATAGCCGACAAGAATAGGCATTTCTATAGGGGTGCCGGCCCGGTGCAAATTGCGGATCCGCAATACACAACGGACATGTGAATGGACCCTTACTGTTAGTTTTCAGTTTGACCCTTTAACTGACCAGTGACCCAAGTCAGTAACCTTCCCTAACACTGTCCTAAAGAGAGGTACAGTATGTATTCAATACTGTTCTGAAGGTTGTGTGAGTACAACACCGATTCCTGTGAATCTAACAGTGATCTGTCAGAAGTATAATTATTGTATGCTACAAACTGTTCAAATGTTGCTCTAGAACATTCAAGTATTCTGCCTCACCAATGTGAATAGTAACTGACAAATAACCATTAGGTTTATGTGCTAATACATAATAAAGTTTAACCCCCAAGCAGTGAGAAGTGATGAGTGATCCATCTCATCATATGATAAATTCTGTAATTGCTGCAACCATGTGATATAAAACTATCAATTACAATTTTTAAGGTGAATATATTTTGAAGTTTTTGTGGAGGTTTTTTACTTTCGGTAATCCAAGATATCTGCATTATGGGGAATAAGTCGCTGTCATCTGGGTCTCTGACGGCAAGATAGTGACAAACATGCTGATTTCAATGTTGTGTCTGGCCGCTACCCAGCAAATATGCCAAGATTCGGGCAGACAAAAACCCAGTTGCTCGCAGTGTTTTTTTGTCTGGTCGAACCCATCCATATTTGTCGGGTAGTGACCGGATCTCCTTTGGAACCTATTATATTTAATGGGGCTGACAGTTATTGCAGTAACATCCAGCTACGCCTTATCCAGAAAGCTCCAGAAGCCTATTCTCTGCCAGAACAGCCTACCGGAGACCACCATAACACTAGTTGAAACTAGCCTTAATTGCAGAGCTTGCATTTCACTGGGAGGAAGGAGTCCTCTCAATGATTTGCATGAGCTAAGGAGTCCTCAGTATTGAAGAGCTGTTGACTATCCTTGTCCCCCCCCCCCCCCGCCCTCCTGTTGATAACTGACAGTTATAACCCACAAAGATAGGGAGAAAGCTGTCAAACAGTGGCTAGAGCATTGGAGATGCTGACAGCTCATAAATAGCAACGACTCTTCCTCACAGTCACATGACAATGTGATCTATAACTAATAAAATTATATTTTTTCAAAAACAACATGACAGGCCTATATAACAGATACAAAACTGAAATCAGTGTGTCTCAGAGAAGGCAGTATGAAGACGGACACATATTTCTTTAGCTGTGCACATGCCCTAGTTCTGTATACTGTAGCTTGAGATTACCTCTGGAAAAACTAATGGATCCCAACTCTAGCAGTAGATGAATCATAAACGAATTTAATATTTTATGAAATGTATGTCTCACCATTATTTAACGCTCCATTTGACACTCGAAGCTTAGCCCCAGTGTTTCCTCTGTCAGCACTACTATAACCATGAGCCTGGATGAGCAATATACATACGAAGCAGACACGCCATTGTCTGTACATCTTTGGATCTATATATCTGGCAAAGTAAATACAAAATAAAAAAGTAATGTTAAAGAGTAACTAAACTTTTAAATACATTTTTGTTAAAATGTCCCTAATGCCATACTAACACATTTTGTTATATACTTTATTCATGGTTTTTGTATTTTTAATAGACTTGCCCAACCCCCAAAGCGCACCTCTCACTTCTCAGTGGTATACAGAGTTGACAGTTTATGAATGCTTTATTGCTGCTTCTGCCAGTGCCCCTAGGAGATTTACTAAATCCTGGCATAGCACATGGTTAGCGTGGTGAGGTGGCAGCAGCATGAGGAGACCACAAAGGGGCCAAGTGAAAGAGTAGTGAGGTGACAGCAGCATGAGGAGGCCACAGAGTGGCCCAGTGACAGAGTGATGAAATGGCAGCAGCATGAGGAGACCACAGAGTGGTGAGGTGGCAGCAGCATGAGGAGACCACAGTGGGGAGGTGGGGGGAAAAAGCCTAGCCAATACCAGCACAAGATGGTGGGTGGTAGTAGGATCACCTGGCATCAGGTGTGTAGCATCAGGCGAGTGGCAGCATCAGAATAGTAGCTGAAGCAGGTAGCCAGAAGAAACTGGTCTCTTTTGACAAAGTTTGGGTGTGGCACCATGAATGATCTAGTCTGATGCATCAGACACTGGTGTGTGGAAATCCTGGCTGATCCACACCTGATTCATCTTCACAAAGGTCAGTCTCTCCACATTTTGGGTGGAAAGGCGAGTTTTCCTTGGGGTAACTATGGCCCCCGCCACACTAAACACCCGCTTTGATGCCACACTACTGGCCAGGCAGAAAAGCCTGCCCATGGCAATCTTGGCCAGTTGCAGCCACAAATCAAGTTTGGCTGCAAAGTAGTCCAGCGGATCTTTGATGTGGGGTTTCAGGGTGCAGACCAGGTATGCCAGAACCTGGTGGTGCAGGTTCTGCTCCATGTCTAACTGCTGCTGCTGATGAGTAGTTTCTTCACTACCACTCTAGAGTAGTTTCTTCACTACCACTTTCTTCTTCTACTACCACTCTAGACTGGGAGCTGGTACTGCTCCGGCCCCCCCTCCCCCAGCAGCCATGGCAGTAAAACATGAGCGCAGCAGACGCCCCCCCTGGTCAGACCTTCGTGAGGATGGTCGATGACGCACATAGGCAGTGGCTAAAGGACTACATAGGATGTCTCGATAGTAGTTCAGTTTGTCCTCCCTCTCAGTGGGTGGAATAATGGTCCCCATTTTAGAGCGGTAGCGAGGGTCTAACATGGTGGAGAGCCAGTAGTCATCCCTCTGCCGAATAGTGGCAATTCGGCTGTCACTATGCAAGCAACTGAGCATGCATTGGGCAATTTGCACAGGTGATTTGGAGAAGTTCCCTGCCTCCATCTCCACTGCATACTGCCATGGTGTATCTGTGCCATCTGCCTGGTCTTCCTCATTGCCCTGGCTGCTCCTGCTCCTACTCTCCTGTCACCTGTGCAGAAAAACCACCCATTTCTCTACACATTGCTTGTGCATGAATGTCCTCCACCGCCTCCAGTTAGTTCAGCCCCCACAGGGCTCATGTGACTATGAGATATAGGCACCATGTCTCTTGTCCCCTGGCCAGCCAGATTTAGCAGCATCTGTTCCAGGACATGAAGAAGTGGAATGACGTTGTTCATCCCATAGTCCTGGTGACTGACAAATAAAGTGGCCTCCTCAAAGGGCCCAAGCAAATGGCAGATGTCACGCATGAGCTGCCACTGGCTAACTTTAATGTTACACAGGGGAGTCCGCCTCTATCATTAAGAAATCGTTTATGGCCTTTCTGTGTTCCTATAGTCGGTCCAACATATGGACGGTGGAGTTCCAATGAGTGGAAACGCCGCATATCAGTCGAAGTTGGGGAACGCCATCCTGCCGTTGCAGCTCGGGGGGGGGGGGGGGGGGGGGGTTGGGTTGCAGTATAAGAGTGGCTGAAGTGCATGTACAGTTTCCTGGCCATTTTAAGGATATTTTGCAGATGGGTGGAAGACTTCAGGAACCTCTTTACAATCAAATTAAACACGTGCAGCGCCGATACCATGTTCTTCCCGTTGTTGGTGACCATGGTTCTGATTTTGAGTTGGCGAGGAGAAAGCCAGGATTCGAATTCCTGATGAGGCACGGAGAGCTGTTCCTCCTCTGTGTGACTCTGTTTGCCCAGGCAAATTAGGTGCAAACTAGGTGCAGAATAGCGTGACACTGCTGAGCCGTGCACATGTGGTATGCTGGAGGAGCACTCTTGAGAACATGGAGGCGGCAGTGGCGTCAACTGGCCAAGTTGCTGGTGTGGCTGAGCAGGAACCACATTTACCCAGTGGACCGTAAAGGACACATATTGTCCTTGACCATAGTTACAGCTACACATGTCTACACATGTCTCTGAAAGGTTCAGAGTCCACCAATTGGAAAGGGAGGGACTGCAGTACCAGCAACTAGGCCAGGAGCACGTTCAGCTTCTGCACCATTGGATTAGTGCACGCATACTGTTGTCTTTTTGCAATCGCTTCGGTGATCGATTGCTGATGAAATGCGTGATGAAGAGTAGGAGGGCGAGGAGCAGGAGCATCAGGACCAGTAGATGATGAGAAGGAAAGACAGTTCTCTTCGGCTTAGGTGGTGGAGCCTTGACTGGAGGAAAAGGGATGAGGGCCACTGGGTGATGCCGCGATTGCTGCAGCAAGCTTGACCACTACATCGAAGCCACGGTTTTCCCAGGCCACTTTATAGTAATGCTGCATGTGTTGACGCAGGGCTGTGGTGCACCCTGGCCACACTTTACGTTCTGCCCACATATTTGGCAAATGGCCATGTTCATCTCCTTTGGTGGCTAAACAAAAACTTGCCACACCGTGGAATACGCATTTTCCCCTCAAAACTCCACGTTCACTGCCTGCTATCGCTGCCTCCGCAAACCCCTGCACTGCTACTGTCCGGGCAGGTAGACTCTTGTAAAGTGGGCGGTCTACCCCAGGCACGTTTGGCTCCTGACCTCGCACTGCTGCCACCCTGCTGACTCACGGCCACACTGCCATCTTGCTGGCTCAGCTGCTGCCTCATAAGCAAGCTGCCACCCTCTTCTCCTGATGATGATGAAGGCCATTCTTCACGAGGCTCCCAAGTGCGATTGGCTACAACATCATCCACTACTGTCTGCATGTCACTGATGTCCCCCTCAACGCTCTCAGGAACAGGAGCCTGACCGATTGCAACACCAGCTCCCACGCAACTCTGATAATCACTACTTGCCCGTCTATTGGAGGAAGTGGCAGATCTCTCCTCCAGATCTTGGCTGGGCAGTAGCTGCTGACTGTCCTCTAGAAGCTCGTCCTCGCTGAAAAGTGGAGCCGAGCCTACCGCATATAATACTTCTTGTGCTGAGGGAACAGAAAATGAAAGAGTCAGATTGGGGACAGGTGGGGGCATAGAGCCTGCTCTTGGGCCATGCCAACTAAACTTTGTGTCAGAGAAACCCACTGACTTTTGGCTGGGGGTGTCTGTTGTCACTTGCGACAAAGTAGAAGACCGAGTCAACCATTCAAGCACCGCTGAGTTGCTGGTCAAGGCACCTGCTTTAGCCCCACTACTTATGCCTGCGCCAGAAACATTTTGGCCAATGCCCATTCCCTTTGAAGGGCCTGTCACATGTCTGTCTGACATACTGTGAATTAAAATAATTAAATTAAATTAAAAATAAATTAATACACCCCCAAAACTGGCTGTATAACAATGTCATTTCACAGCAGAACAGTTTAAAACAAGGTTTAAAAGTAATATCAGGAAGTATTACTTTACTGAGAGAGTAGTGGATGCATGGAATAGCCTTCCTGCAGAAGTGGTAGCTGCAAATACAGTGAAGGAGTTTAAGCATGCAAGGGATAGGCATAAGGCCATCCTTCATATAAGATAGGGCCAGGGGCTATTCATAGTACTTAGTATATTGGGCAGACTAAATTGGCCAAATGGTTCTTATCTGCCGACACATTCTATGTTTCTATGTTTCTATGAGTAGATGTATTTATATTTCCTATTAATACAGAAACAAACCTGGCTATATAACAATGTAATTTCACTGCAGAACTGCGAATATACGTACTTATATTTCCTATTTTGGGGAATCTGTCACCTGGTTTGACCATATTAAGCTGTCACCATTGCCATGTTTAATAAAATACCTTATTTCCTGCAGTGGTCTTCTTTCTTCTCTTAATGGTTTCATTTTGTTAAAAAGGCGATTTTTGTATTATGCAAATAAACCTCGAAGGTGCCCAGAGGGACGTTATTCATCACCCTTTGAGCCAAGTAGCACCCCCCTGTAGTGCCTGGCCCGCCTTAATTTAGAGAGCCGCCCCCTCTGCTACGTCAATTAATAAATTCAAGCTATGCACCTTGAATCTTCATTTCATCCGCCGGAAAATTCGCACAGGCGCAGTACCGCCTACCTCCTGCGCCTGTGCGATCCAATAGCTCCTGAGGGCAACAGCCTCAAAAGTGTCACTGGACATGCGCCGAGCCCAGTGACGTCTTCTTATCGCTGTTGCCCTCAGGATCCGGCACTAATACATTCCTATGGAAAAAAATGCCGGATCGCAAGTCTTCAGTTTTTTTCGCCGGAGATAAAACCGTAGCATGCTACGGTTTTCTATTTTGCCTGATCAGTCAAAATGACTGAATGGAAGACATCCTTATGCATCCTGAACGGATTACTCTCCATTCAGAATGCATGGGGATATACCTGATCAGTTCTTTTCCAGCATTGAGCCCTTTTCACGGAACTCAGTGAGAAGAACGGGTGCTTCATAAATGTGGCACATATTCTGACCACCATATTTCTCAATGTATCCACGTCAGACATATGGCATAAATACATTGATAAATCCTACAATCTTAATTACAAAGCTGGCTGGCTGGCTGCTGGCTGCCTGCAGCCACCACTAGATGGAGCTAATTGCATAGGAATGTACTGTAGGCAGTTAGAATTAACTGCAATGCAAGCTTAAGTCATCTATTTGCATTATCATCTATTACTCCCCCTTGTGATGGTTGTGTGAAAATGCAGTGTGTTCACACCAAGAAAGAGAAGGACTTCAGTTCTGGGCCCCCATTGCCTCTGTAGCAGTTGTCAGATTTGCTCCATTGAAAGTATGCCACTGGGTCTCCCTCAATTGACATTTGGGGGGTGTAACAGGTTACTTTGTCTCCTGTTTGCATGTTCATAACATTCTGATAATATTTTTTCACCATAAATAGACTGTTATATTTTGTTAACCTGACATGTCTTTAATCCTTTTACTACCAATGCCGTACATGTACGGCACTGAAGCGATGGGCAAACATGGTGCACGCTCGCAGGTGCAGCGGGCATCATAGCCGGCGGGTCTCCGCTGTTTCAAACAGCAGAAACCAGCAGTTCACAGTTTTTTGAGTCGGGAAGGAATTTTTTATTCCCCTAAAGTGGGGAAAATTGGCTTCTACCTCACAGTTTTTTTTTTTTGCCTTCCTCTGGATCAACTTGCAGAATGACAGGCCGAACTGGATGGACAAATGTCTTTTTTCGGCCTTATGTACTATGTATTATATTCAGGTTACTGTTACGCAATCATCCGCCACAAATGCCTTACTTTTAGTGCGGAACTCTATCTAGATCTGTACCTCTGACAGTTGCCGGGGACGCATCCTGGCTGCCTGCAACTTAGTCAGTTGAGGATAGCAAGGACAGGAAGTGCACTCTTACGCGGCGATGTTATCATTTGCCACCAGCGTAAACTTGCATAGGATCCCGGCAGTGTCTTTCACAGGGATTGCGCATGTATGCCAGGACGTGTTGACGTCATTGAAATGGCGCGTCCTGATGGTGCGTACCAAGCCTCACTCTGGAGCCTCGTTTAGAGGCATTTCCCAATATAAAACTGGTGGAATTAATAGCGTTTCAGCCATCTATGATCCGGGGGGTGACATTAAGCCCCTACCAATGGAGGTGCAGTATACTTATTTGCTGTCACGTCCCTCTCCGTGCTGCTTTGGTTGAGGTTACCATATCAGAAACCTCCACTTGTGAGCTTAATGTTACTTATTTGGCTGTACATATAGCTCATTAATATGTTGTTTTTTTTGTCCAACTTCCTTTTATTTCCCCATATGAGTTTTTTCTGAACTGAAAAGCGAAACGTGCATGTAGGGAATAGGATAGTTTTTTTTTCAAGGCCAGTAATTGAGGGAAAGGTTACAGACGGGGTCGCCCTTTTTAGGATGAGTGCCCTGTGGTTAGGCTTCTCTGATTCTAAGCTATTAGGGCTTGCTTAGTAGCCACAGTATAGGGCGTTAACAGGGACATGTTGCACTCAACCCTGCAATTTTCTGCAGCATTTTGAACTACATCAGGGAAGAATCTCTCCACTCCCCAGGACAACGGCTGCACTCTGGAACCATTCAATAAAGTGGTAGGACCGCCGTTCTCACTACTTTTGAGTTTCCTGTACTATATGCATCGTATGACAGGAAGTAACTTTTGTACTTTTATTATCACTTATTATTCTTAGGGCCATCTATTTTAACTAAATTAATAAAATGTATGTTTTATTAATAGAAATGGAATACCCCCGTTGTGTAGTTTAACAGTAGAAACCAGCAGCTAATTGCCGCGACCGGCAATAATGCCGATCACGGTAATTAAATCCTTTAAATGCCATGATCAAGTGAGATCACGGCATCTTAAGGGAGGATGCAGGTAATTGATTTTAATATGTTGAGTCTCGCTAAAGAGACTCAGGGCACTAAATCTGCAATTCTTATTTTAGCCACCAGGTGGCAGACCAACATAAAAAAATTACAATTCTCAATAATAAATGTTTTTTAACAATCCATGATTGTTCAGAATTATTATTTTTTTTTTATTTTGTACGCTCAAATATGAGTTTCAAAATCATAACAAAAAAGTAAAAAACTTGTTAAAAAAATATAAAGAAATTAAAAAATATAAAAGTTTAAATCACCCCCCCCTTTCCGTATAATAAAAAATAAATACATAAATAACAAAAAATTTAAACATCATGGATATCACAGCAACCAAAGACATCCGTACTATTAAAATATAAAAATATTTTTCCAATACGGTGAATGGCGTAATGGAAAAAATGGCCAAAATGGCCAATTTGCCATTTTTTCATTCCTTCTCTTACCTAAAAAAATTTAATAAAATGTGATCAAAAAGTCGCAGTCACTCCAGAATAGTATTAATAAAAAGTACAGATTTTCATGCAAAAAAAAAAAAGCCCCCAGATCAGTAGATAAAACTATAAAAAAGTTATGGGGGTCATAATATGGTGATGTAAAAAAAAAAAATGTAATTTATTTTTACACCATTTAGACATAAAAACCTATGCACGTGTAGTATTGTTGTAATTATACTGACCCGGAGAATGAAGGGCACAGGTCATTTTTGCCCATTTTTGCCACTAACAGATTTCCGTAGGAACAAAACCTGTAAAACGGTGGAGGAATAGTTTTTTTTTCCAATTCCACCTAACTTGGCCTAATAAGCCCTCATATAGCTATGTGAACGGAAAAATAAAAAAGTTATGGCTCAAGGAAGATAGGGGGAAAAAATGAAAATGCAAAAATGAATAGAAAAACCTCTGGTATCCTAGGGGTTAAGTATACAAAGTTATACTTGCTTGGGCTGTTATGCACGGTTATTTTGACACACTGGTAGACACATTACAAGAAGCTTCCTGCATTTTTTTAAACATTCAGATACCATTCAACAATGCCTTGAAAAGAGACACAACCACCTGCTCCAGATGCCACCACAGAGCCCTTATCTCTTGGGTTAAACTATTTGTCCTATGGTTAAAAGGCCAATTTGCACTATGGTGGCAACTACAGATGAACAAATTGATTCTGCACAATCCTACAAATTGCCCAAGAGATTCTAATGTTTTCAAGTTCGACAATTTTGTGACTTCTCCTGTATAAATTGCTCAAAATGACAGCCACTATTTTACAGGTCAGAAGACAAAGAAGGCATCTGTCACTCTGCCACCAAAAAGGGATAATTTTTTAACTGTTTTTAAAACATAACTTTTCAGGGCAATTGGAGTATTTTTCATTTGGATCAAATTGATTCGGATCAAATTGAATCTGACTGCCGATTTGACAGAATTGGACCTGAAACGAATTTTGGCTAAATTGCCCTTCTCAACAACTGGAGAGCTTCCATTATAAGATCCCAGATCACTGTTATAATGGATGACCTTTGTGTGTTCAGTCAAAGTTTCCAACCTGAATATTTCTTATTTCTTGGAAGCTTTTCAAAAGAAATTAATTGTTTTTAAGGACCTGTTGGAAAACCATAATGAATTCTAGATTACCAGTCATATACTATATGTCTAAAGCCCACAACACTGACAGAAACACAAAAACAATATTCTCTGTGAACTGTAAAATGAGAATTACAATAACAATAAATTGTACAAGATGCTTCAGTTTAAAAAACAAATCCCCGAAACATACGATGTATATCACAGGCACTGGAAAAAGTTCCCTATTTTTACGTTCCGTTAAAGAATATACAGATTTTGGCAAACCTATGCCCAATAAAAGAACAGTAGGACAAAACAGAGGCTAACAGTATTTCTGACATTTCTGATAGTATCGCCATTTATCAAGCTGGTAGATACTGTGGACCACTGGTCCCGAACCTGATCTATCAGCTTTATAAAGAACATTACAGCCTGCACTGTTGCTGCTGTTATTTCTGACACAGGATCTTCAATAAAATTGTGCACCTTATTGTGTCACCCAACCTGTATGCTGTCCTCCTATTCAAAATATTTTTTGGACCTATGACAGTAGGTTCTACTTGAACGTTGACATCCTTCATACTGTACTCTAAATAGCGAGAGTGCTACATTTAATAAGGAAATTATCCTTGTGTGTCCCTATACAGATTTGTAACCAGTGACTGGTAACATAGTGACATAGTTTGTAAGGCTAAAAAAATCTGCAATATATTATTCGCGTAATGCGCGCAAAATACCGGCGTGGGTCACTGATGCTACATTTTTCAAGCTGGTATAAGTTTCCTGAGACTGGAGAAAATGTTTGGCACGGCAGAACATTAGAATAGCTTTATATGCAGATAGAGTGCTCATATATATTTGCGCTTGCGAATTTTCAGCAATTAATGATGCGCATATTTTTTCGCAATACGTGCAACTTGTGACATCACAGCACTATGTCAGTAGCATGTATGTATGGACAGCAGAACCTACCAGCTACACTATATCAGGATATAACCTACACTGACTGTCTCCCACTAACTATCTGTATTATATATATGAGCAAACTATCTAATGTAATGACACAGTAAAGCACAGACACAGCAATGACACTGCTGTCTCTCTCAGGACTCCATAAAACTGCAGAAAATGGCTGCTGGGGCGGTTCTTATATAGTAAGGGGTAGGCAGCTTTCCTATTGGTTGCTAGGGATGATGCTAAGCTGTGACAAAGCCTTCTCATTGGCCCATAAGCTATAAGAAGGGAGGGATGATCGCCTGATGTCTACGGTGTTAAAAAATAATAATAAAACAAATATTTGTCATTACGAATATATAGCACTATATTCTAAATATTCGCAAATTCTCGAAGTGCCAATATTCATGATAAAAATTTCCTTTTTGAATATTTGCGCTCAACACTACTAGTAACTATAGCCTTTAATATTATTACACTCCAGAAATACATCCAGGCCCCTCTTGAATTCCTTTATTGTACTCACCATCACCACCTCCTCAGGCAGAGAGTTCCATAGTCTCACTGCTCTTACCGTAAAGAATCCTCTTCTATGTTTGTGTAGAAATGTTCTTTCCTCTAGATGTAGAGGGTGTCCCCTCGTCATAGTCTGAGTGATCTCTGTACTGACGCCTGATATATTTATGCATAGTTATTAGATCTCCCCTGAGTCGTCTTTTTTCCAAACTGAATAAGCCTAATTTTGATAATCTTTCAGGGTACTGTAGTCCACCCTTTCCAGTTATTACTTTAGTTGCCCTCCCCTGGACCCTCTCCAGCTCTGCTATGTCTGCCTTGTTCACAGGAGCCCAGAACTGTACACAGTACTCCATGTGTGGTCTGATTAGTGATTTGTAAAGTGTCAGGACTATGTTCTCATCACAGGCAAATATATGCCACTTTTGATGCACTCTGTAATTTTATTGACTTTGGCAGCAGCTGTCTGACACTGGTTTCTACAGTTTAGTTTGCTGTTCCTTTTCCATGTCAGTGTTACCGAGTGTTACCATTTAGTATGTGCTGGTGACTTGCATTATTCCTTCCCATGTGCATAACCTTACATTTGTCAGTGTTAAACTTCATCTGCCACTTCTCTGCCCAAGCCTCCAATCTATTAAGATCCAGCTCCAGCCGTATACTGTCCTCTTCCATGCTAATTACTTTACAGTTTAGTGTCATCTGCAAACATTTATATTTTAATGTGCAAGCCTTCTACAAGATCATTAATACATATATTGAAGAGAATAGGGCCCAATACTGACCCCTGAGGTACCCCACTAGTGACAGTGACCCAACCTGAGTGTGTACCGTTAATAACCACCCTCTGTTTTCTATCACTGAGCCAGTTACCCACATACAGACATTTCTTCCAGTCCGAGCATTCTCATTTTATGTACTAACCTTTTATGTGGCACAGTATGCAATGCATTGGAGAAGTCAAGATATATGACATCCATTCACTCACCCCGGTCAAGTGTGGAACTTACCTCCTCATAGAAACTGATTAAGATAGTTTGGCATCCGCCTTGTACCATTCTAACGGGAAACCATCCGGACCAGGAGACTTCCCCACCATCATGCTTTCATTCGCTGCCCTAACCTCCCCCACCTCAATGGGAGCGTCCAGAAAAGATCTGTCCGAGCGGGAAAGAGGCGTAAGCTGGACATTCTTCAAAAACCCCTGGATATCACTAGTAACAGGCAAATTGAGTACAAATATCCTCCGGATGGGAAAACTGAACACCCTCCGCACTAGTAATAAGGGAGACCACTGTCTGAGGATTTTCTGGTTTTGGCTTAGACAGATCTTTTCTGGACGCTCCCATTGAGGTGGGGAAGGTTAGGGCAGCGATAGAAAGCATGATGGTGGGGAAGTCTCCTGGTCTGGATGGTTTCCCGTTAGAATGGTACAAGGCGGATGTGGACAGGCAAAGCATGCGGTTGTTGAAACTCTTCAACTATGCTTTTGAGTGTAACAGATTGCCCCTGTCATTTATGGAGGTGACTATTGTGGTAATACACAAACCTGGGAAACCTCCGGACCAGTGCAGCTCCTATAGACCAATTTCCCTTTTGAATGTGGATGCGAAAATCCTAGCTAAACTTCTTGCTAGACGACTCAGGGATGTAATCTTGTCTGTGATTGATCCCGATCAATCTGGTTTCATGCCAGGTAAGACCACTGATATTAATCTTAGAAGATTGTTTACCAACTTACAGGTCTCACATGATTATTCGGGATCCTGAGCAATCCCTTCCCTTGATAATGAAAAGGCATTTGATTCAGTTGAATGGATTTTTATGTGGGAGACGTTGCGCTGTCTGGGCTTCCCCCAGTCCTTCATAAGGTGGGTAGTACATTTATTGTACCAGGCCCCTATGGCAAGGGTTAGGGTTAATGGGTACCTGTCGCGCCCCTTTGGTCTACATAGAGGTACTAGGCAGGGGTGTCCCCTATCACCTATGTTATTTGCTCTAGTTATGGAACCCCTTACTCAATTAGTTAATGGATCGGGACTGATTGAGGGATGGTCTATAGCGAGTATACAAGAAAATATTTTGCTTTACGCTGATGACCTACTAGTGTATCTAGCTGATGCAGGTCCCTCCTTGGAAGCACTTTTGGATACCATAGATGGCTTTGGGAAATTCTCGGGCCTTAGGGTTAATTGGAATAAATCTCGTCTCTGCTTAAAGGGAGTCTGTCACCACATTTTAGCATGTTAGACCGTTAAAATAGGGTTATGTGATCCAGCCAGAACATAAAAACGGTACCTTTGTGGTAGAAAACGGACTTTTTAATTTGCAGAAAACAAACTTATAAGATTATCTTCTGAGCCCTCTCAAGTGCCCAGGGCGGTCTCTCAATCCTCGGAGCCCCAGGCAGGCACCTCCTAAACGGCTGATAACTCCGCCCTCCGTGCGCCTCTGCCCGCCCGTTTACTCCCCTCCCCTGTCCCTTTCCACTGCGGCTGTGCGGTACAAATCGTAGCGGGCGCATGCGCAATAGGTATTGCGATGCCCTGCCAGGAGCGGGCAACCCGTTTAGGAGGTGCCTGCCTGGGGCTCGGAGGATTGAGAGACCGCCCTGGGCACTTGAGAGGGCTCAGAAGATAATCTTATAAGTTCATTTTCTGCAAATTGAAAAGTCCGTTTTCTACCACAAAGGTACCGTTTTTATGTTCTGGCTGGATCACATAACCCTATTTTAACGGTTTAACATGCTAAAATGTGGTGACAGACTCCCTTTAATAGATGAGATGGATCCGCAGATATAACGCCCCTCTCACGTTTAAAGGTAGTTGATTGTTTTGTCTATTTGGGGATTAAGGTACACAAGGATCCCAGACAGTTCTATAGGCTCAATGTAGTCCCCACTATGGAGTATTTTGCTTGTAAACTGCAAGCTTGGGAAAAATTTGCCACTGAAATTAATAGGTAGAACAAATATGATAAAAATGGCCTTGTTGCTGAAACTTCTATATCTTTACAGAGCAGCTCCCATAAAGATCCCCCATATCCACTTCGTTTCTCTTGATAAGATTTTCTCCCCCTTTTTGTGGAAGGAGCAGTCTTTGAAAGCCTTATATAATGGGGGGGGGGGGGGGGGTTGAGACTACCAGACATGTGTACTACATCACTGCCCAATTAGTGTATGCCTCTTGGTGGATCAGGGCAGATGCCAATAATCCTGCAGTGGCGGCTCTTGTGGGGTCTTATGAGGCCTAAGCCAACTTGGTATATCGGGGGGGGGGGGGGGGGTGACTCCAGTCCTGCATTACACTGAAGCAATGGCTACAGTAGTGATGGCTTGGAAGCAGTTTGTGGTGACGCACATTGAGAGTGAGGGATGTGATACTTGGTCCTCGTACATACCACTGTGGCGCAACAAGCAGTTGCAAGAACTGTTTCACTTATCTGATTATGAATTTTGGCCTCAAAGGGGTGTGAAGTACCTTACTCAATTGTATGTGGATGGGGTCTTCTGTTCATTTAAGAGCCTTCGCAGGGAATACAAATTGCCTCATACATGTTTCTATCGGTACCTCCAGCTGAGGCACGCCTGTGAGGCCCAATTTAAATCCTTATCCTTGTGTTTGAAATGTGGCCCCATTGAATCTGTGGCTCGGTTGAAACAACCATATAAACCTATTTCATCATTCTATGTTGAAATTATGAAAATGCAGGATTCGCCGCTCTGTCGCTCCTTCGAGCGTTGGAGGGTTGATATCCCAGATCTGGAGGCGTCTCACCTGGAGGAACTGAGCTCTGTCTGGAAGAGCATGGTAATAAGTGCTCGTGACCTGCTCATTCAACTTTAGTGGGTACACAGGGTTTATCTCACTCCAGTCCGTCTGCATCATATGTGTAAGGTCCCAGACCCTTCTTGTACCAGGTGTGGAGAGCCGAGAGGATCCTTATATCATATGGTCTGGTCTTGTCCTGCTGTGCAGCGGTACTGGAGTGAGATTTGTGAGTTTATATCCTCAAAGTTGGGGCTCCCGGGGATACTCGCTCCTATAGTCTGTCTGTTGGGATTGGTGTCGGAACTAGTTCCTACCAAATATAGAAGAAGTTGCTCGTTTTGGTTATGTTCTATGGGAGGAAAACAATTCTTTTGAATTGGAAACCACCAAAGACCCCTACCCTTGGTTCTTGGATCCAACTGATAAACTCTGACCTGCAGATATGCAAACTCACTTTTGCAGCGAGGGGGACTCCTGATAGGTTCGATCAGATTTGGGGACTTTGGTTATGTGAGCAGGGTACTATCTGATCTCATGTGGAAGATTCTGGGACTCCAGGTTGTATGAATGTGTGTGTGGATGGTTTTCTGGTCCTGTACTCGTAAATATGCCATGATGTATTATGGGACTGCTCATTTGTTTAGCATCACAATGTCATTGATTTACTCTGATATATTTCCTGATCAGGGATCTTTGTATGAGTACTGGATTTTGGATTTGTTGTCCAGCTGTCTTTGTTTTTGTATCCCTTTGGGATTTGAGAAGTTCTTAAAAATTTTAAAATGTTTTCTATAAAAGATGGTTTGGCATGACCGATCCCTCATGAAGTCAAGCTGATATGGCGTTATTCTCTTATTTCCATTGAGGTACTCCAAGATAGCATTTCTTAGAAAACCTTCAAACAGTTTACCCACGACAAAAGTTAGATAGACTTACTGGCCTATAGTTTCTGCGCTTAGTTTTTTACCCTGTTTTGAATATTGGCACCACATTTGCTAAGCGCCAATCCTGTGGAACAGTCCCTGTCATTATAGAGTCCTTAAATATCAGCAATAAGGGTCTGTCTATGACATTACTTAATTCTCTTAGGATACGGGGGTGTTTGCCGAGTGGACCCAGTAGTTTCCTCAGTAGTAGATTTTCTGTACACACTGTTATATTAGGTGGCCTATAACAAACCCCTATCAGTATTTTGTTTATTGTTTTGCCTCCATTACTTTCCCTCACTTTGCCTCCACATGTTCATTTCCCCCACTTATATCCTGGGCTTTTGACATAGCTATCATCCACCCATGTCTCAGTTTTTCACACTACCATACGTCATAGTCCTACTCAGACCTTACTAACTCCAGTTCACCAGTTTTATTGCTCAGGCATGATCAAATTACCTTATGCGATGTTCATCACATTAAAGGAAGTCTGTCTCCAGGAAATTTGTAGTTAAACTAGACAGAAAGCCTTGTAGGACTAGCTCAGCATTGCTTTATTCTGGAGAGAAAGTATTTTTAATTCATATAGAATGTGCAGTTTAGCCCACCAAAGGCAGGTCCAAGTCACTCTGTGCGTCCTTGTTCCTTCTGTTTCCTCTGTCAGCCCCTACCTTGGAGTGGCTTGGACCTGCCCTCGGTGCACTTAGATGGTCAGATGCATGTCAATTAAAAATAATTTTTCTCCAGAATGAAGCAATGGAGCACTACGTGAAAATTACATTCAGGTGAGCTAGCCTTACAAGACAGTGTGCCTGGTATAAAAGTGAACTCCCTAGTGAAAGACTCCCTTTAAAGTGGTAGTCTTACATTCTAAAATATACCTCAATGTCCCCGATATGTAATAAAATTAAAGTTCTTATATAACCATGTAGTCTAAGTAAATCTATCATTTACTCTCACCCCTCTACCAAAGCACCATGCTCTTGTTTTCACCTGGTAAGTCCTCCAATAGTTTACACTAAGTTGGCGCTGGTCTCACTACATAGGCAAGTACTGTATGCATACAACCCAGCAGAGTGCATGCCTACTAAACTGCGAATTATAAAATGTGGAGCAGAATAAAACAATACATATGTAAAAGGAGGATGATCCAAGACCAACTGCAAAGAACTACTGGGAAGTGTAGTTCCCCGGTCTGAAAAAGAGCTCACATATGGTGCAATACACAATTGGCCATTATACTCTCTTAAAGGAGTTGCTAAGCTTTCTTTCTTAAAAAAATTATTACACTCCAGCTATACTCACCTGCTACCCACCTCTGCTACCCAACTCTCAGCTCCAAGTCCCTGCATCCTTGGTTCTCTTCACTTTTACTTTGGTCCCCATTTGTTAACTTCTACATGGACAGGGTCACATGCACAACTGCATTAAATCACTGGCCCCACTGGTGATGTGACCCCAAACAGCATGTGACCCAGTAGTCATTGGGTGCTTGGGGATATGTCACCGTGGGGCCACTCATTGGTTGCAGCAGTGCATGTAACCCTGTCACTGCAGAAGTTGACAGACGGGAAAGGGAAAATCAGTGCAGAGAGCGAGGGACCCTGGGAGCCTGAACAGATGGATAGGGAGCAGGTTAATATGGATTTTTGGACAGGTACAGCTGGTTGGGGGTGGAACTTAAAAAAAAAGACTGGATAGAGAACATAGCAAAAAAAAACAGCAAGTTGATGTGGGAATGTTACATTATGTTTTCTGTATGTAGTAAGGTACAGGACTTTTAGATTCTGAAATAACCCCTTCAATGTATTTCTATCCCCCTCCTCAGAAAAAAAATAACTTTTCATTGTATACATCTAGATCACACTAAACAGCTGAATAAAACAGCAAGAAAAGCTGTATATTATTTAATATACCCTTTACATACATTTAGATCAAATCAGAGGGTGAAATCTCAACCGGCTCAGTCAAATGTAAGCACTGCTTTCATACAGCTTACCTTTATTAAATCATGCAGGAAATTCACAAGTCTTTCTGTTCATCTTCTAGTCCAAATAGCAGTGAACTGATAGAGAGCCTTATATCCTGAACCCAATTCTGTTGTGTAATCCTTCTTAGTGAGAACAATATAAAATCCACCTGGGCCACTTGTGGTTTCCAAAACAAATAACTTCTGGAAAATCAGAGTCAATTTCAACATAACAGATTGAGTGTTTTTCTGGACTGTAGCCAATTATGTCATCCACATACAAGGGCATCAGCATACTGCCATGCTCTTTATTGCCACTGATTATCTCAATTAATAACTTTAGACTGACTGTCTATTTGGTATATCCTTAAAATTAGAGATGAGTGAGTTTCCCAAAATTCATTTCGGGTCCAATTCGGAAGAATAGACAGTCAGATTGAAATCAAATAAAGTGTGCCTCAGTTGGCCTAAAAAGCCATATCTGGCACTTCCAACTCTCTAATGCCAAGACAGCATACATGGCTATTATCATGCCTGTAGGTAAGGACAGACAGTAAGCTCTGACCTAGAACCCAGCCCATTTGCCTACCTACTTGCAGTACAAGCCCCAGGTAGCAACACCTCAACTGGCTGACAGTCCCTGCACTACTTATGTGCAGAGACAAACACCAAGAGACAAAGTAACACTAAAACAGGGTCGTACTTAAATGGGTCAGAACCAGACAGGCTATGCAGTACTAAAGGAAAGACAGAGATTGGTCAGAAGACAAGCTGAGATCAGAACCAGACAGACAACACAGTACCAAACGAGAAACAGAGAGTAGTCAGAAGACAAGCTGGGGTCAGAGGAACGAGCAATCCAATAAGCAAAAGAACAAGGAACCAGGATCACAGCTAGTGAGTCAGAAACTATAACTGGCACTGGTGTATGACCAGGAAGGGGTTGGAGCACCAAGTTCCAGATTTCAAAACCTGATAGGTCATGACTAGCCGCTCCAATAGTCAGAAACACTAGCACAAAGCAATAGAGCAGCTGAGCAATCAGTCCACTGCTAATCTCCTCCAGCACATGCCTGCTGTTGGGAGAAACAGAGCACTGCATCCTGTTGCTAAGGATGTTGTCGTGTCACCTGGGGGCGTGGCTTAGCAGCGCATCTCTCCCTGTGCGGCCAGGCCGAATCTGGGTATTGCGCCCCTGGAGCCCAAACAGGTGAGTTTATGACAGCTACGGGTAAAAAAATGGTAGCAAGTGGTAAAAAATGCTTATTTATTAACACACTGACCACTTTATTAACACACTGACCCCTATTTGATGGCAGATGCAAAATTTGAACGAGGTGAATTACAGAACTTTTGGATTTGACCAATTAATTTTTTGGGATGTACATTATGCAACATGTGCAGCGTCCCACTACGTGTGTGGGCACCGCTTAAAAGTACTTTTTGATCTTAACAATTGCATTGTACAGTATGGTATAACGTTGCATTTATGTATCTGCAAAATCGCTGTTAACAGGCCTGTTAGGTGTAATTTATACTTCCCACCACTAGATGGGGATAAAGTTCAGGTCCTATATATACCTAGGTCAGGCCTAGTGAGGCAGTTCAGTTCTGTTCAGATCAGATTAGGCAGATTAAGAGTGGAGTTCAGTTGAGGCCACAGGTCAGTGTGAAGATCAGTGAGTATATTGACACAGAGAGTGAAAAGGTGCAGATCCAGCACGTCAGCTCTAAAAAAGAAGTTTTAGTCCAGAAAGAGACAAGAGAAAAGGACAGATTCAAATTCATCCAAAGGATAAAAGCCGTAAACCAGGCATAAAAGGACCTTTGGGATATTTTAGGTGAAGGGTACCATAGCCTCCGGCAACCTCACCAGAAGTTCCACTGACATTGAAGTAACCCACTGCTCCAAAACCAAGAAACCTAAACAGCCTAAAACAGTGGATTTGCAGAATTAACTCTGTACCATCTAGAGACTGCATAATTGTACTGCTGCAACCAAAAGACATCCAAAGTAAAAGTTGTGAGTTGCATCTTACCACTGTCTACCTCATTATTACTACCTATGGTTGTACCACCATTAACAGTACTGGCGTCACAACAAAAAAAATCAAGGGACTCAGCTGCAACAAGTACCCTAAGCACCCCTAACATCAAGGGCACCTTAACCACCATCTTGGCTGATGCTTCCTACCACAGAGCGTGCCCTGGAGGATTTCGTGCTGTCCACCTCAACACTGTGCTGCCAACCCAGGGAGGCTTTCTGCTAACCGTGAGTAAACCGATGAATTGTGTGTTATATCATTTGGCCCCTCATCGGTCCACCGTGCACCTCACGTGTTGCCCCTGCGACTGGCTGGCTGCACATGGTGCATATACGATCAACTACTTCCCACAACATTCTAAAGCTGTCCAGCACTAGGAGGTTGTGTGCGGCAATATATACGATATCCTGACATTAGCTGGCATCAAGAAGGGCTTGCAGGGTGTGGCACTGAACAAAGGAAACTGTTAGACAGAGCAGAGTTCATAAAATGTTTTTTAAGCCTGGTTTGGGGTCTGAGACATTAGTTAATGGGGGCACTAGTATAAATATTACATAAATTGATCTTCAGTAAATATGAGCAGGATCCCTGGGGTTCAAATACATACTACCAACTAAATATGTTTACCCCAGCCCTTTAAATATATATATATATATATATATATATATATATATTACTGTACATACAGTCAGGTCCATGAATATTGGTACGACACAATTCCAACATTTTTGGCTCTATACACCACCACAATGGATTTGAAATGAAACGAACAAGATGTGCTTTAGCTGCAGACTGTCAGCTTTAATTTGAAGGTATTTACATACAAATCAGGTGAACGGTGTAGGAATTACAACAGTTTGCATATGTGCCTTCCACTTGTTAAGGGACCAAAAGTAATGAGACAGTTGGCTTCTCAGCTGTTCCATGGCCAGGTGTGTGTTATTCCCTCAATATCCCAATTACAGTGAGCAGATAAAAGGTCCAGAGTTCATTTTAAGTGTGCTATTTGCATTGGGAATCTGTTGCTGTCAACTCTCAAGATGAGATCCAAAGAGCTGTCACTATCAGTGAAGCAAGCCATCATTAGGCTGAAAAAACACAACAAACCCATCAGAGAGGTAGCAAAAACATTAGGCATGGCCAAAACAACTGTTTGGGACATTCTTAAAAAGAAGGAACACACTGGTGAGCTCAGCAACACCAAAAGACTCGGAAGACCACGGAAAACAACTGTGGTGGATGACCAAATAATTATTTCCCTGGTGAAGAAAACACCCTTCACAACAGTTGGCCAGATCAAGAACACTCTCTAGGAGGTAGGTGTATGTGTGTCAAAGTCAACAATCAAGAGAAGACTTCACCAGAGTCAATACAAAGGGTTCACCACAAGATGTAAACCATTTGTGAGCGGGGTGTGGCCTGACTGTCATGGCGTGAGGTTGCATGTTACTTCAGCTCCGCTAGTATCCTGTGCTTATCCTGTGATTCTGACTGCTCGGTTTCTGTTTTTTATGCTGGAGACCCCCTGAGCTATTCAACACCCGGACTGGTTACCGGCAGTTCTCCTGCCTGCCCTGCGGTCGTGATTACCGTTGTTTGTCTGGTTCCCCCTGAGTGCGGCCTACTTACTGCGTGACACCCCGGACGGAGGTCCTCTAGGTGAGAGCGGGAGAAGTGGGGTGTGAAGACATTACACTCACTGGCGGTGGTACGCGAGCGGAGCCTGGTGCTGCAGGTCGTTGTGACCCCCAGGTTCTCTGCCGGCCGGCCTGCTGCAGTTCCGTTCCCCCCACGTGTCTGGCGCGACAGGCGCCATCTTAACCGCGAGCCCAGGGACTGAGGCCTCTGCTGTCTGCGACTGGTGCCGGACCTATTGGTGCCGTACACTCTCCTGCCATTACGCTTGCCTGTCTCTGCTGCATAGACGGAGTGTGCCCGGTGGAAAGGATCACTGCGCTGGGTAGTGGTGGGGCTGCCCCTGGATTCCAGATAGAGACTCACTTACTTAATTGGCGGGGCTGACACCCTTGTGTTCCAGACTGAAGGGGTCGGCTGGCTGGCCACTATTCCTGCTGCTGGTGAACGGGAGGTCGCTTTATGGGCCGGAAAACAGGCACCCCAGGCCCAGCTATCCCGCCTAAATTGATGCTGGATAATATGAGCCAAACGGAGGATAGGGAGGTTGGGGCCTCTTCTGCACAATCGGAGGTGGACCTAGCGAAAGTTATGGCGGCCATTACTAACTGTCAGACGGTGCTTACTGTCAAGATTGACCATGTGCAGGCTGGTCTTACTCTCCTCAGGCATGACATTGATAAGATAAGAGAAAGGACTACTGAGGTTGAGAGACGGCTGGGCGAGGTGGAAGATGGAGCTCAGAGGGGGGATTCTGCAATTAATGCCTTACAGAACCAGGTCAAGACCCTGATGGCGAAAGTAGAGGATGCAGAGAACCGCAATAGAAGGAACAACGTCCGCATTATGGGGCTACCTGAAAAGGCGGAAGGTAACGCACCTGAGGAATTTGCGGAGACCCTTATTAAACAGGTCCTAGACCCGATACACCTCTCAGGGACTTTTGCGGTTGAATGGGCCCACAGGATCCCCACCCGCCCTCTGCCTCCGGGGGCCCCACCTCGTCCTTTCATCTTCAAGGTCCTGAACTATAGGGACCGGGATGCTGTGCTGGCGGCTGCCCGACGTCTAAAGGACATTCATTTTGATAACGCCCGGATTTCCTTTTACCCGGACTTCTCTACAGAAGTGCAGAAGCAACGCAGACAGTTCACGGCGGTGAGGACCCGGCTGCGGGAGAAGGGACTGATATATGCCATGATGTATCTGGCACGACTCAGAGTACAAGATGGAGAGTTGGTGAAATTTTTCGCTACCCCGAAGAGGCTTCGGACTGGCTTGACCACAGGGGCTGAATATATGGAGACTTTCGTGATCGGGGTCTCAGCCTATACTGTCAGATGTCTTTACTGTATGATGGAGCTGAATGTGTGACGGTTAGGTTATCTGCTATCTAGGTTAGGTTCTGAGGTTTACCTAGTATAGCGGGTTGGGTAGGGGTCTTCGTCCCTATTTCCACTAGTGAGGCAAGTGGGGGGTGGGCACTTAGGCTCGGATATGTTGGGGTCATCTGGGCAGGGTGGGGGGCTGGGTTTGATGTTCCGGGCATCTTGGGAGTTTGTTGGTTTGAATGTGACGAGTGGGTATGAGTGTGTGAATGCTTGGCTTGGGTGGTGCGGCTTCTTTTGGAGATATGCTTTTAACAAGCCACCATGATGACGCTCTGTCGTTTTGTCTCCTGGAATGTCAGAGGTCTTAATGACAAACTGAAGAGATCTCTGGTTTTAACTTCTTGCGTAACCACAATCCAGACGTACTGATATTGCAGGAGACACATCTGCAGGGGCGGAAAATCCTGGCGCTACTGGAGACCCTGGGTTGGCGCGGCTTATCATGCGGTCTATAGCTCCAGGGCCAGAGGAGTGTCAATTCTGGTTGCCAAATCCCTTCCCTTCCGGTCGCTCTCGGTATACACTGATACGATGGGGCGCTTTGTGGTTCTTCACGCTGCAATCAGAGGCATTGAATACTTGATAGTGGGTGTTTATGTTCCCCCTCCTTTTCGTAGGGAGATACTGGACGAGATTATGAAACGTGTAGCCTCCATGCCCCCGGTGCCTCTGATTGTGCTTGGGGACTACAACGCGGTCTTAGATCGTTCACTGGACCGGCTTCGCCCGACTGACACTCATAATGATGCACTGTGTTCCTGGGCAGAGGTATTCGCATTAACAGAGGGCTGGAGGTATTTACATCCGGGGATACGTCAGTATTCTTGTCACTCGGCCTCACATGCGGCTCTATCTAGGATTGACTTGGTATTCCTCAGTAGAGACCTGTTGCCTTCATTGGCGGGTGCTGACTACTTGCCGAGGGGCATTTCTGACCATGCCCCTTTACTGGTAATTCTGAGACAACCCCTAGCACTGACTAAAAGATCATGGAGGCTCAATAGTAAATGGCTGGAGGTCCTGCCTGTAGTTTGGGCGGCGCAGCAAGGGATGAAAGATTACTGGGAATTTAATGAGGGATCGACTAACCCATCGGTGGAGTGGGAGGCCTTTAAAGTGGTGCTGCGTGGTACCTTGATCCAGGCGATAGCTACGCATAGGAAAGAACTGAGTGCTACTAGGGTCAAGTTGGAGGAAGAGGTGGTGGAGACAGAGCGGGTATACACAGAGGACCCGAATGTAGAGAACCGTAGGATGTGGGATGAGGCACAGAGGAAGCTCACTTTACATTTAACAGAGTATACCCAGAAGAAGTTACTCTATCAGAGGCGCGTAGTTTTTGCTGATGGGGACAAGAATGGGAGTGCCTTGGAATTTCTGGCCAGGACTGAGATGCCACAGACAGTAGTCCCTCACGTTACCTGTGGTGATGGCTCGAGGGTACATTGGCCCGGGGAGATCTGCGAGCAATTCGCTCAATTCTATGCGGACCTATATAGCTCTAAACTCAGCTTGACCCCGGGTGAGATCCGATCCTTCCTTCGAACCATCCCCCTTACACCCTTGGCCAAGACGGATAGCACGTACTTAGGGGGACCTATTGACGAGGGCGAGATCAAAGCCGCGATAGAGGCTATGGCAGTAGGGAAATCCCCTGGTCCGGATGGCTTCCCAGTTGAATGGTATGGGCTGGATGCTGATTTGCACTTCTACGCGTCTACTGAAACTGTTCACTTATGCTTATGAATCTGGTGGGTTGCCCCCATCGTTTGGTGAGGCCACCATTGTGGTGATTCATAAAGCTGGGAAGCCTCCGGACCACTGCGCGTCGTATAGACCGATTTCCCTACTGAATACTGATGCGAAAATATTGGCCAAAGTCTTGGCTAGAAGACTGAGTGGGGTAGTATTATCCATCATTGACCCGGATCAGTCAGGCTTTATGCCTGGGAAGACGACGGACATCAATCTTAGGAGGTTATACACTAATTTGCAGGTCAGACATGATAATGCGGGATCGAGGGCCTTGGCTTCTCTTGATAATGAGAAAGCCTTCGACTCGGTAGAGTGGTGCTTTATTTGGGAGACGATGTCCCGCCTTCAATTCCCCCCCTCCTTTATCAAATGGGTCCAGCTGTTATATCAGGCACCTACGGCACGTATCCGGGTGAATGGTGTTACGTCTCAACCTTTTCGGCTGTATAGGGGCACCAGGCAAGGTTGCCCACTGTCACCATTGTTGTTTGCCCTGATAATGGAACCCTTCACGCAACTAATCAATAATAGCTCTCTGATAGAGGGGTGGATGATAGCTGGGATACAGGAGAAGGTATCGCTGTATGCGGATGACCTGTTGGTGTATTTAGCTGACCCTGGCCCCTCCTTAGAGTCTTTGTTAGATGTGGTGAATGGTTATGGCAGGTACTCGGGACTACGAGTGAATTGGCCTAAGTCCAGTCTATGCATAGTGGATGTGGAGGATGGGATAGACGTCTCACCAGTGTCCCCTCTGAAGATTGTAGACAGCTTCCTATACTTAGGGATTCATATTCATAGAGACCCTCGGCAGTTCTGTCATTTGAATTTGAGGCCCACTATGGAATATGTCACGCGCAATTTGGAAGCCTGGGAAAATCTCCCCCTGACCTTAGTGGGCAGAATTAACATTGTTAAAATGGTGTTGTTACCTAAGCTATTATATGTGTATAGAGCGGCCCCAGTGAGGATTCCTAAGGCCCATTTTGATACTTTAGACAAAGTCATGACCCGATTCCTGTGGGGTAACAGGTCCCCAAGAATTGCAAGGAAGACACTGAAAGCCTCCTATTTGCAAGGGGGTTTACAACTCCCGGATATGTATGTTTATTATATAGCGACTCGCTTGATGTATGCTTCCTGGTGGATCAGGGCGGACCCCAATAATCTGGCAGTGGTGTTGGAGGCGGCGCTGGTAGGGTCGTATGAGGCCCTGACGAATTTGGTATATAGGGGAGGCAAAGGCCTGGGCACCAAAAGTTACACGGAGGCTATGGTGACGGTTCTGGAGGCGTGGGAGAGGTTTGTGGACACGCACATGACTAGTCCAAACGGGAGAAACCTGGTCCCCGTACATTCCACTGTGGCGTAATAAGCATCTCCCCGAGCTCTTTTACCTTTCAGACTTTGAATTTTGGCCACGGAAGGGCCTGAAGTATCTGACGCAGCTGTTCCAGGGCGGGGTCTTCCGCTCCTTCGAGAGTTTGCGTGCAGACTTCCTGCTACCCCACACAAGTTTTTATCGTTTCCTCCAGTTGAGACATGCATGTGAGAAGCAGTTTCAGTCCTTAGCCCTGAAATTAGAGTGTGGGCCACTGGAATCTATCGCCAGGAGAGAGAAACCGCATAAGCCGATTTCCTCCTTTTATGTTGAAATTATCAAGATGCAGGAGTCTCCTATCCAGCGATCGTTTGTTAAATGGTCGGTGGATATTCCTGAATTGGCAGACTCTCACTTGGAGGAATGGCGTCTGGGGTGGAGGAAGTCTGTTATAAGCGCTCGAGATCAGCTCATTCAAGTTAAATGGATGCACAGGGTGTATCTGACCCTGATGCGTCTTTACCAGATGCAGCAATTACCGTCCCCTGGGTGTGACAGATGTGGGGAAACTAGGGGATCCTTTATTCACATGGTGTGGCGGTGTCCAATAATCCAGATATACTGGAAAGGGGTTTGCGATTTTATTAATGTCAAACTGGGGTTACCAGGGATTTGTGATCCAGTGGTGTGTGTCATGGGGCTAGTCTCTGATGCGACGCTATCCAAATATAGTAGAGCACTGTTACGTCTGTTAATGTATTATGGGAGGAAGAACATACTGCTGAACTGGAAACCGCCAAAATGCCCCACGGTGATACAGTGGGTGCACCTTATTAATGGCGACCTGCAGATGTACAAATTGATGTATGAAGCCAGGGGAGTGCCTGATCGATTTGACAAAATCTGGGGCTGGTGGGTACAAGCCAGAGGCACAGTTTGAGGCTTGTTGGTACTGGAAGCTGCACCACCCATGTGAGTGTCTGTGAGTGTGGATGGAGTGTGAGGAAGTGTGTTATTGCTTTTCTCATGACAACGAGATACTGTATCGCAATTACGTTTTTTGTTCCCTATTGTCATAAAAATTATGATACTGGATTTAATGTACTTGCTCATGCGAGCGACTGTGTCAGATTGAACTGTTTCCCTTTGGGATTGTTGTAATAACTTGAAAAGTGTTAAATAAACACTATTAAAAAAAAAAAAAACATTTGTGAGCCTCAAATAAGTAAGGCCAGATTAGAGTTTGCCAAACGACATCTAAACAAGCCTTCACAGTTCTGGAACAACATCCTATGGACAGATGAGACCAAGATGAACTTGTACCAGAGTGATGGGAAGAGAAGAGTATGGAGAAGGAAAGGAACTGCTCATGATTAGAGTTGAGCGGACACCTGGATGTTCGGGTTTGACGGGTTCGGCCGAACTTCACAAAAAAGTTCAATGTGGACCCGAACTTTGGAGCACTAAAATGGCTCTAAAAAAGTCATCAAAATGTGGTTAAGAGCATGGCAAGTGCTCTGCAAACAAATGTGGATAAGGAAGTGACTTAAAATAACAAAAAATATGTAAAAATTAAAAATAATAATCTTGATCTAGGAGGAGGAGGTCCATATGGAGTAGGAGGTTGAGGAGGCAGTGGATATGGCGGTGTAGGTGGAAGTGGCAGTGGAGGAGGAGGAGGTAGCCAACACTAGTTTTTGTTTTTAATTTATTTATTTTTTTGTTCAAATTTGGGTAGACCCCAAAACATTGGGAAATATAAAAAATAAAACAAAGAGAAAGTGCGCTGGAGTACAACAATGGCTGGTTAGTGTCGGTATACATGTCTAAGTCCTGTGGGATCCCTGCCTGGTTCATTTTAATGAACGTGAGCGTGTCCACATTGGCTGTGGACAGGCGGCTGTGCTTCTCTTTGATAACCCCCTCCTTCCGTGCTAAACAAACATTCAGACAATTAACTGGCTGCAGGGCAGGGCAACACCCAGCCATAAAGGGCAAGCTCAGGCCATTTGCCCGATTTAGAGACCCAGAAGTTGAAGGGGGCAGACCCACCATGTCGCACGTCTCCATGATGTCCACGATCCAATTAGATATCTTCCCTATCAACTTTCGATGGTCTTTTATGCGCCTACCATGGTGATCATGGGTAGCGGGGAATCAGGGTTCCACGCCGGAGAGGGAGCCTGAGAAATGGATACCACATCCAAGGGAGGTCAATGGCTGAAGTGTGATCGAGCGGAAATGTGGGACAAGTTATTGAAGCAGAAGCATCCAAGTAAAGGAGGGGGTGCGCCTCAATTACACACTCCCGACTCGGGGAGGTAGTGACAATAAATAACAATACAGGACTCTTAAGATGCCCTGTTTTGGAATGATTAATAAAAAATGACAGGGAATGTCACTGCGGTATTTTTGATTAGGAAACGTTAGACAGGAGAGGCCCTGCTACCGCTTTGTTCACTTTAAATAACTTCTGCCTGATCGCACGTCCCTGTGACGGCCTTGATCCAATTGGATATCTTTTCTATCAACTTTCGATGTTCTTTTATGTGTCTACCACGGTGATCACAGGTAATGGGGAATCAGGGTTCCATGCCGGAGAGAGAGCCTGAGAAATGGATACCACATCCAAGGGAGGTCAATGGCTGAAATGTGATCGAGCGGAAATGTGGGACAAGTTGTTAAAGCGGAAGCGTCCAAGTAAAGGAGGGGGCGCGCAGCAATTACCCACTCCCGACTTGGGGGAGTAGTGACGATAAATAACAATACACGACTCTTAAGATGCCCTGTTATTGGAATGATTAATAAATAATTATAGGGAATGTCACTGTGGTATTTTGGATTAGGAAACGTTAGACAGGAGAGGCCCTGCTGCTGCTTTATTTTATGCGCCTACCATGGTGATCACAGGTAACGGGGAATCAGGGCAGGACCGGTTCTAGGTGAAATGGGGCCCTGGGGTGAAAAACAATACACTTACTGACTTTAACGTCCCCCCCATTACTACAGAAATACAGCGCCCCATACCTCTTACATCCAGTGATGTGTCGGGATTCGAACCCATGACCAGCCACATCCCAGGCAGTAGCCCTGCTTACTAGGCTACCATCCTCTCTGGACATTTCTCCCTGAAACCTATTAGTTAACCTCAGTCTTGCCAAGCCTTGCTCATCACCCTTGATTCCCCACACCTGGTACTTCCCTATATAAGTCCAGCCCCTTGCACTCTAGCTTGCTGATTATTGAGCTCCTGAGCCTTGATCAAGCTTCTCCTCATCTGCTGCTCTTGCTACTTGCTACTACCGCTGCTGACCAGGAATTGCCTACCGACTACTCTTCTGCTTTGCCCCTACCTGCTGAACTGCTACCACCGTTGCCATCCGGATTGTCTGACCACGCTTACTACCTGCCTGCGGTCCTTGCCACTGGGCTCCACTCCTACCTCCAGCCAGCTGTCCTCTGACTCAGGTGAGCCTGTAGGACTGTTACAGAATGATCAGCCACACTATGGAGTCCGCAATGGCCACTCTGCGTAAGCAGGTCTCTGAACTTCAAGAATTTGGTACTACATATCAGGAGAAATTTTCCCAGCTCCAAGTCGTAGTCCAAAGCCAACAGAGCGAGATTATTGAACTACAGAGGCAACTCCTGGACGTCCGCGGCACGGCTGCAGACACCCGCATGCCACTCCCATCAAGATTCGGCGGTGACAGACGCCAGTATCGGGGGTTTCTAAACCAATGCCGCATCTATTTTCAGATGTACCCGGCCCCCTTCACCACCGAGAAAAAGAAGGTGCTATTCATGGTCAATCTCCTGACGGATGAAGCATTAGCATGGGCATCACCATACGTGGAGACTAACAGTCAGCTCCTGAACAACCTAAACAACTTCATCACCGCAATGAGCCAAGTCTTCGACGACCCCAACCGCTGTGCGACAGCCGAGGCGCGACTACATAGTCTGCGGCAAGGGAGACGCTCCGTCGCCGAATACACCGCTGAGTTTCGCCGTTGGGTCACGGACACCACCTGGAACCCAGCGGCACAGAGGAGCCAATTCCGGCGAGGCCTGTCCGAATTAATAAAGGACGAACTCGCCAGAGTTGAGGCCCCGGACGATCTGGACGACTTCATTCAGTTATGCATCCGGATAGATCAAAGACTCTCCGAGAGGAAGAAAGAAAGACTCTGGTCCTTGGACCACAGACCCACTTATTCCTTCTCTTCCACCGCCCAGCGCGACCCCCGGTCAGCAACTGAACCTATGCAGGTCGACGCTCTACGTAGGTCTCTATCCACAGCTGAGAAGGAGAGACGGCTGGCCGAAAACCTCTGCCTCTACTGTGGGGAGCCGGGTCATTTTGCCATCAAATGTCCTCATAAGATCCGAAAGACTATTCCCATCACGGAACTAAAGGAGCAACCACAGACTCCAACCCCACCAGCAGCCCCTGAAAATAACAACACGGCGGCTCATGGATCCCACTTCATCGTCCCCATCCTCATCGAGATTGAGGGGCGACAACTCCCCTGTTCAGCGATGTTAGACTCCGGGGCGGGAGGCAACTTCATGGACCTAACCTTCGCCCGCGAAAAGAATATTCCACTGACAATCAAGGCAGCCCCCGTTGACCTGGAAACCGTTGACGGATCCCCACTCTCCTCGGGGCCGGCCACTCACGAGACCACCGAACTACAACTCCTCATAGAACTAGATCACCGTGAAAAGATCCACTTCTCTCTGATCGCCTCCCCGAAGTTCCCAGTGATCTTGGGCATCCCATGGTTGGCCACCCACAACCCCTCGGTGGACTGGGAAACCCGCTGCATACGATTCCCGTCCGAGTTCTGCACGCTAAATTGCTCCCACAAACCCGTCCTTCCACCCGAAGACACCACCATCTCAAAACTATCTGTCAAGGATCTGCTACCCCCTCAATACAGCGAGTTCCAGGATGTCTGCGACAAGAAAAACGCAGACAAGCTGCCACCACACCGACCCTACGACTGCCCTATAGAACTGTTGCCCGGGGCCGAAATACCCTTTGGCAGTATCTACTCCCTCTCAGAGCCTGAACTCAAGGCTCTGAAAGAGTACCTGGACGAGGACCTGAGGAAGGGGTTCATCCGGCCCTCCACCTCTCCTGCGGGAGCCCCCTTTTTCTTCGTAGAGAAAAAAGACTCCTCCCTGCGTCTCTGCATAGACTACAGAAAGCTTAATGACATAACCGTAAAAAACCGGTACCCGCTCCCACTGATTTCCGAACTCCTTGGAGACTCCGGGAAGCGAAGATCTTCACCAAACTCGACCTTCGAGGGGCCTACAACCTCGTCCGAATCCGCCCTGGGGACGAATGGAAGACCGCCTTCCGGACACGTTATGGTCATTTCGAGTACCTGGTCATGCCTTTCGGACTCTGCAATGCTCCCGCCACCTTCCAGCACTTCATTAACGACGTCCTCAGGGACATGCTGGATCTGTTTGTAGTCGTTTACCTGGACGACATCTTGATCTTCTCTGAAGACCTCGAGCAGCACCGCGAACACGTCCGCAGGGTACTGCAGAGGCTCAGACAGAACTCTCTCTATATCAAGCTAGAGAAATGCGAGTTTGAGCGAACCACCACTCAGTTCCTCGGATACATCATCTCCCCAGAGGGCCTAAGTATGGACCCAGGGAAGGTCCAAGCTGTGATGAACTGGCCCGTTCCGAAAAACGAGAAGGAGATACAAAGATTCATTGGCTTCGCCAACTTCTATCGGAAGTTTGTCCGGAACTTTTCCAAGGTCATAGCACCAATCACCCAACTCACCAAGAAGGCAGTCCCCTTCTCCTGGACACCCGAGGCCCAGGAGGCCTTCACCAAGTTGAAACTCCTCTTCACTTCTGCCCCAATCCTAATCCACCCGAACCCCGAGCTCCCATTTACAGTCGAAGTGGATGCATCAGACTCTGCGGTGGGGGCAGTTTTGTCACAACGGACAGGGGAGAGGATGCTATTACACCCGTGCGCATATTTCTCCCGCCAGATGTCCCCCTCTGAGAAGAACTATGACATCGGGAACAAAGAACTACTGGCGATCAAGGATGCCTTCTCCGAGTGGAGACACCTGCTGGAGGGAGCCACCAACCCCATAATCGTACTAACTGACCACAAGAACCTCGAGTTCATCCGCAGCGCTAAGAGACTCTCAGCCAGACAGGCCAGATGGAGCCTATTCTTTTCCCGCTTCAACTATCTTATCACCTATCGCCCTGGATCAAAAAACGGCAAGGCTGATGCCCTTTCCAGAATGTTTTCCGAGCCCTCACAGAGTAACAAGGGCCAAAATAACATCTTGCCCGAGAGAAGGGTCGTAGGGGCCACCTACTCTAAAGAACTCCTGGGCACAATCAAAGAAGGATATGAAAATGACCCCTTCCTCTCCCACCCCACAGGCAATGTCAGCCTTACGTTTAAGAACGGTCATTGGTTTCATCAGGACCTACAACTATATGTACCAGAAATCGCACGGCTCGAAGTGCTCAAACTCAACCATGACTCCAAGGTGGCCAGCCATTTTGGCACAAGAAAGACCCAGGAGCTTCTCTCCCGCTCCTTCTGGTGGCCAACATACAAGGAGGACATCAAGAGGTACATCTCCTCGTGCACGGTCTGTGCCCGCAATAAGACTCCTCGTTCCTCTCCCGTGGGTCTGTTACAACCTCTCCCGATTCCCTCCCGCCCCTGGGGCTCGATCTCCATGGACTTTGTGGTAGACCTTCCTCCTTCAAAAGGGATGAACACCATCCTGGTCGTGGTCGACCGTCTCACCAAGATGGCCCATTTCATCCCCTACAAAGGCCTACCCACAGCTAAACAGACGGCCGATCTTATTCTCAGAGAGGTCTTCAGGCTGCATGGGATCCCGGACGACGTGGTCTCCGACCGAGGTGTACAATTTGCCTCAAAGTTCTGGAAGAACTTCTGCCTGGCGCTCGGGGTTAAAGTTAACCTGTCCTCTGCTTTCCACCCTTAGTCAAACGGGCAGACGGAGAGAACTAATCAGACCCTAGAGCAATACCTACGCTGTTTCAGCTCCCACCTGCAGGATGACTGGCTTGATCATCTCCCCACGGCCGAGTTCGCCTACAACAATGCTGAGCACAGCTCAACCAAGCACAGCCCCTTCTTTGCTAACACAGGCTCGCACCCGGTGTTCATTCCCCACCTACCCGTTGCCTCCACCCTCCCAGCAGTGGCCGAACGCCTAACAACCCTACAGGAGGCACAAGAGAACATTATAGACAACCTCCAGCTTGCCCAGAGGCGCTTTAAACAGGGAGCAGACAGACGTCGCAAACCCACCCCGGGCTTCCATGTGGGAGACAAGGTATGGCTGTCCACCAGGAACCTCAGATTGAAGGTCCCCTCCAAAAAATTTGCCCAAAGATACATGGGTCCGTTCTGGATCACCGCACAAATCAACGAGGTCACGTTCCGGCTCGACCTTCCGGACTCCATTAGGGAGCACCCTGTCTTCCATTGCTCTCTCCTCAAGCCTTACGTGGAGAACACCTTCACAGGCCGCCACTCGCCCCCACCACCACCCGTGAGGGTACAGGGTGAAGAAGAATACGTTGTCGCAAAGATCCTCGACTCCAGGATCCACCGGGGAAGACTACAATACCTAATTGGGTGGGAGGGTTACCCTCCCGAGGATAACTCCTGGGAGCCAGAAGAGAATGTCCACGCCCCCAGACTGGTAAAAGAGTTCCACCAACGGCACCCCGGTAAGCCTGCCCCTGCGGTGCCCGGAGGTCACCTTGGAAGGGGGGGGAGTACTGTCGGGATTCAAACCCGTGACCAGCCACATCCCAGGCAGTAGCCCTGCTTACTAGGCTACCATCCTCTCTGGACATTCCTCCCTGAAACCTATTAGTTAACCTCAGTCTTGCCAAGCCTTGCTCATCACCCTTGATTCCCCACACCTGGTACTTCCCTATATAAGTCCAGCCCCTTGCACTCTAGCTTGCTGATTATTGAGCTCCTGAGCCTTGATCAAGCTTCTCCTCATCTGCTGCTCTTGCTACTTGCTACTACCGCTACTACCACTGCTGACCAGGAATTGCCTACCGACTACTCTTTTGCTTTGCCCCTACCTGCTGAACTGCTACCACCGTTGCCATCCGGATTGTCTGACCACGCTTACTACCTGCCTGTGATCCTTGCCACTGGGCTCCACTCCTACCTCCAGCCAGCTGTCCTCTGACTCAGGTGAGCTTGTAGGACTGTTACAGATGACTCCTTTGATGTAGATGTTCCCTGTCCTCGTCTTCTCCTTTCAGACCTTCAGATCAGACCACCATTGTGTTGCCATTTTCTGTCTCTGCAGTTTAACAACAAAAACAAAATCTTAGTTTACTACTTTTCCATCATCCTCCCATCTTCTGGACAAATCATCCTACTACCCCCAATACTGTGCCACTGTGCTCCCCCATATGCCAGTAACAAGTGCCTCTCTCCCCCCATGTGCCAGTAACAAGTGACTCTCCATGCCCCCCCATGTGCCACTAGCAAGTGCCTCTCCATGCCCCCATGTGCCAGTAACAAGTGCCAAACCCCCATGTACCAGTAACAAGTGCCAACCCTCCATGTGCTAGTATCAAGTACCAAACCCCCTCCATGTGCCAGTATCAAGTGCCAACCCCCCATGTGCCAGTATCAAGTGCCAACCCCCCCATGTGCCAGTATCAAGTGCCAACCCCCCATGTGCCAGTATCAAGTGCCAACCCCCCATGTGCTAGTATCAAGTGCCAACCCCCCATGTGCTAGTATCAAGTGCCAACCCCCCATGTGCTAGTATCAAGTGCCAAACCCCCCATGTGCTAGTATCAAGTGCCAAACCCCCCATGTGCTAGTATCAAGTGCCAAACCCCCCATGTGCCAGTATCAAGTGCCAAACCCCCCACCCCCATGTGCCAGTATAAAGTGCCTCCTGCTTCCCCCATGTGCCAGTAACAAATAGTCCTGTATAAAAAAAAATGAAAAAACACTTATACTTACCTCTATCACACAGCAATGCGATACAGGCCTCTTCCGGCCTGTGTCCAGCGCTGTACAGCTCAGGCAGAGCAATGACATCATCGCGCCGCCTGCTCCGGCCTCTGATATGCTACGGGCCTTGTGCTGTTTAACGTGTGCAGTTGGCACCTGTGTTTCGTCATAATCCGAGACGTGCTGCGGTGGTCCTTCCATGTACTCATCCTGAAACATAAGTGGTTGGGCATCGGTGCACTCAGTCTCTTCCACCTCTGGGGCAGGGCTATGTGGATGGTCCACGGAAACCCTGCTAGCAGAGTCATCAAAAAGCAGAAGAGACTGCTGCATGACTTGGCGCTCAGACTGCCTGGCTGATTTGCAAGGGGGTGAGGTGAAAGACTGATGGACATTGGCTGCAGGTGCCAACTGTGGTCTTTCAGCAGGAGACTGGGTGGTGGACAAAGTGAAGGAACTGGAGGCACTGTCAGCCCCCCAATCTACTATCGCCTGTACTTGTTCTGGCCTCACCATTCGTATAGCCGCATTTGGCCCGACCAAATAACGCTGAAGGTTCTGTCGCCTACTCGCACCTGAGGAAGGGGTTTCACTTGTGCATGTAGCTGGCACAGATCGACCACGTCCTGTCCTTGCAACAGGAACTCCACCAGCAGCACCACGACCGGGGCCACGTCCCTTATTTGACGCTCTCCTCATTCTTTGCGTTCACCCACCAAACTAACAGATGTATTTTGTCAGGCGACAATGTAATCAACAATTAAGTTCACTGACAGTAAAGCAGTGCCGGTGTCATTAAGAGGAACAATTTCTTGAGGTCACACAACAGTGTGACAGGCAAATTCTATATAATTACTTCACGGTCCCAAAATATGTTAATTTGTCAGCCAACCATGTAACTGCAGTATTGACTGGTTGTATTGGACTGTCAGAAATGCAGAAAATGCCGCAAATGTAGTATTTTATTTAGTTTAAAAAAAATAAATTAATTAACAGCAGTATTCAACGCTTATATTGGACAGTGAGATATGCAGCAAAGGCCGCAAATGTAGTATCTAGCACAAAATGGGTGTTTTTTTAAAACCATAATCTAACAGCAGTATTTAACGCTTGTATTGGACTGTTGGAAATACAGCAAAGGCCTCAAATGTAGTATCTAGCACAAAATTTGTTTTTTTTAAAACCACACTAACAGCAGTATTTAATGCTTGTATTGGACTGTTGGAAATACAGCAAAGGCCTCAAATGTAGTATCTAGCACAAAATGGGTGTTTTTTTAAAAACACACTATAACAGTAGTATTTAATGCTTGTATTGGGCTGTCGGAAATGCAGCAAAGACCACAAATGTAGTATCTTGCACAAAATGGGTGTTTTTTTTTTTTCAACCCAGTATATAACTGCAGTATTTAAAGCTTGTATTTCACTGTCACAAATGCAACAAAGGCCGCAAATATATTATCTTGACCAAAATGGGTGTTTTTTTAAAGCCCAGTATATAATTGAAGTATTTAAAGCTTGTATTTCACGGTGACAAATGCAGCAAAGGCCCCAGATGTAGGGTCTTTAAAAAAAAATTGGTGTTTTTTTAACCCAGTATATAATTGCAGTATTTAAAACTTGTATTTCACTGTCACAAATGCAACAAAGGCCGCAAATGTATTATCTTGCCCAAAATGGGTGTTTTTTTTCAACCCAGTATACAGGTCCTTCTAAAAAAATTAGCATATTGTGATAAAGTTCATTATTTTCTGTAATGTACTGATAAACATTAGACTTTCATATATTTTAGATTCATTATACACCAACTGAAGTAGTTCAATCCTTTTATTGTTTTAATATTGATGATTTTGGCATACAGCTCATGAAAACCCAAAATTCCTATCTCAAAAAATTAGCATATCATGAAAAGGTTCTCTAAACGAGCTATTAACCTAATCATCTGAATCAACTAATTAACTCTAAACACCTGCAAAAGATTCCTGAGGCTTTTAAAAACTCCCAGCCTGGTTCATTACTCAAAACCGCAATCATGGGTAAGACTGCCGACCTGACTGCTGTCCAGAAGGCCATCATTGACACCCTCAAGCAAGAGGGTAAGACACAAAAAAGAAATTTCTGAACGAATAGGCTGTTCCCAGAGTGCTGTATCAGGGCACCTCAGTGGGAAGTCTGTGGGAAGGAAAACGTGTGGCAGAAAACGCTGCACAACGAGAAGAGGTGACCAGACCCTGAGGAAGATTGTGGAGAAGGACCGATTCAAGACCTTGGGGGACCTGCGGGAGCAGTGGACTGAGTCTGGAGTAGAAACATCCAGAGCCCCCGTGTACAGGCATGTGCAGGAAATGGGCTACAGGTGCCGCATTCCCCAGGTCAAGCCACTTTTGAACCAGAAACAGCGGCAGAAGCGCCTGACCTTGGCTACAGAGAAGCAGCACTGGACTGTTGCATGTCATTCGGAGATCAAGGTGCCAGAATCTGGAGGAAGACTGGGGAGAGGGAAATGCCAAAATGCCTGAAGTCCAGTGTCAAGTACCCACAGTCAGTGATGGTCTGGGGTGCCATGTCAGCTGCTGGTGTTGGTCCACTGTGTTTTATCAAGGGCAGGGTCAATGCAGCTGGCTATCAGGAGATTTTGGAGCACTTCATGCTTCAATCTGCTGAAAAGCTTTATGGAGATGAAGATGTCATTTTTCAGCACGACCTGGCACCTGCTCACAGTGCCAAAAACCACTGGTAAATGGTTTACTGACCATGGTATTACTGTGCTCAATTGGCCTGCCAACTGTCCTGACCTGAACCCCATAGAGAATCTGTGGGATATTGGGAAGAGAAAGTTGAGAGACGCAAGACCCAACACTCTGGATGAGCTTAAGGCCGCTATCGAAGCATCCTGGGCCTCCATAACACCTCAGCAGTGCCACAGGCTGATTGCCTCCATGCCATGCCGCATTGAAGCAGTGATTTCTGCAAAAGGATTCCCGACCAAGTATTGAGTGCATAACTGAACATAATTATTTGAAGGTTGACTTTTTTTGTATTAAAAACACTTTTCTTTTATTGGTCAGATGAAATATGCTAATTTTCTGAGATAGGAAATTTGGGTTTTCATGAGCTATATGCCAAAATCATCAATATTAAAACGATAGAAGGCTAGAACTACTTCAGTTGGTGTGTAATGAATCTAAAATATATGAAAGTCTAATGTTTATCAGTACATTACAGAAAATAATGAACTTTATCACAATATGCTAATTTTTTGAGAAGGACCTGTATAACTGCAGTATTTAAAGCTTGTATTTCACTGTCACAAATGCAACAAAGGCCGCAAATGTATTATATTGCCCAAAATGGGTGTTTTTTTAAAACCAGAATATAACAGCAGTATCTAACGCTTGTATTGGACTGTCAGAAATGCAGCAAAGGCCGCAAATGTAGTATCTAGCTCAAAATGGGTGTTTTTTTAAAACCACACAATAACAGCAGTATTTAACGCTTGTATTGGACTGTCGGAAATGCAGCAAAGGCCGCAAATGTAGTATCTTGCACAAAATGGGTGTTTTTTTTCAACCCAATATATAACTGCAGTGTTTAAAGCTTGTATTTCACTGTCACAAATGCAACAAAGGCCGGAAATGTATTATATTGTATTACCCAAAATGGGTACTTTTTTAAAACCAGAATATAGCAGCAGTATTTAACGCTTGTATTGGACTGTCAGAAATGCAGCAAAGGCCTCAAATGTAGTATCTAGCTCAAAATGGGTGTTTTTTAAAACCACACTATAACAGCAGTATTTAACACTTGTATTGGACTGTCACAAAGGCAACAAAGGCCGCAAATGTATTATCTTGCCCAAAATGGGTGTTTTTTAAAACCACACTATAACAGCAGTATTTAACGCTTGTATTGGACTGTCACAAAGGCAACAAAGGCCGCAAATGTATTATCTTGCCCAAAATGGGTGTTTTTTTTTTAAACCCAGTATATAATTGAAGTATTTAAAGCTTGTATTTCACTGTGACAAATGCAACAAAGGCCCCAGATGTAGGGTCTTTTAAAAAAAAAATGTTTTTTTTTTAACCCAGTATATAATTGCAGTATTTAAAACTTGTATTTCACTGTCACAAATCCAACAAAGGCCGCTAATGTATTATCTTGCCCAAAATGGGTGTTTTTTTAAAACCAGAATATAACAGCAGTATCTAACGCTTGTATTGGACTGTCAGAAATGCAACAAAGGCCGCAAATGTAGTATCTTGCACAAAATGGGTGTTTTTTTTAAACCAGAATATAACTGCAGTATCTAACACTTGTATTGGACTGTCAGAAATGCAGCAAAGGCCGCCAAAGGTACAAACCGGATTCCAAAAAAGTTGGGACACTAAACAAATTGTGAATAAAAACTGAATGCAATGATGTGGAGATGGCAAATGTCAATATTTTATTTGTAATAGAACGTAGATCACAGATAAAACGTTTAATCTGAGTAAATGTATCATTTTAAAGGAAAAATAGGTTGATTCAAATTTTCACGGTGTCAACAAATCCCAAAAAAGTTGGGACAAGTAGCAATAAGAGGCTGGAAAAAGTAAATTTGAGCATAACAAAGAGCTGGAAGACCAATTAACACTAATTAGGTCAATTGGCAACATGATTGGGTATAAAAAGAGCTTCTCAGAGTGGCAGTGTCTCTCAGAAGCCAAGATGGGTAGAGGATCACCAATACCCACAATGTTGCGCAGAAAGATAGTGGAGTAATATCAGAAAGGTGTTACCCAGCGAAAAATTGCAAAGACTTTGCATGTATCATCATCAACTGTGCATAACATCATCTGAAGATTCAGAGAATCTGGAACAATCTCTGTGCGTAAGGGTCAAGGCCGTAAAACCATACTGGATGCCCGTGATCTCCGGGCCCTTAAACGACACTGCACCACAAACAGGAATGCTACTGTAAAGGAAATCACAGAATGGGCTCAGGAATACTTCCAGAAACCATTGTCAGTGAACACAATCCACCGTGCCATCCGCCGTTGCCAGCTGAAACTCTACAGTGCAAAGAAGAAGCCATTTCTAAGCAAGATCCACAAGCTCAGGCGTTTTCACTGGGCCAGGGATCATTTAAAATGGAGTGTGGCAAAATGGAAGACTGTTCTGTGGTCAGATGAGTCACGATTCGAAGTTTTTTTGGGAAATCTGGGACGCCATGTCATCCGGACCAAAGAGGACAAGGACAGCCCAAGTTGTTATCAACGCTCAGTTCAGAAGCCTGCATCTCTGATGGTATGGGGTTGCATGAGTGCGTGTGGCATGGGCAGCTTGCATGTCTGGAAAGGCACCATCAATGCAGAAAAATATATTCAGGTTCTAGAACAACATATGCTCCCATCCAGACATCATCTCTTTCAGGGAAGACCTTGCATTTTTCAACAAGATAATGCCAGACCACATTCTGCATCAATCACAACATCATGGCTGCGTAGGAGAAGGATCCGGGTACTGAAATGGCCAGTCTGCAGTCCAGATCTTTCACCTATAGAGAACATTTGGTGCATCATAAAGAGGAAGGTGCAACAAAGAAGGCCCAAGACGATTGAACAGTTAGAGGCCTGTATTAGACAAGAATGGGAGAGCATTCCTATTTCTAAACCTGAGAAACTGGTCTCCTCGGTCCCCAGACGTCTGAGTGTTGTAAGAAGAAGGGGAGATGCCACACAGTGGTGAAAATGGCCTTGTCCCAACTTTTTGGGGATTTGTTGACACCATGAAATTCTGATTCAACATATTTTTCCCTTTAAAATGGTACATTTTCTCAGTTTAAACTTTTGTTCTGTGATTTATGTTCTATTCTGAATAAAATATTGCATTCAGTTTTTATTCACGATTTGTATAGTGTCCCAACTTTTTTGGAATCCGGTTTGTACTTTATGGGGGGGGGGGGGGAATATTATTTTTTTTTACCCACAGTTAAACAGATGGATTTACTGATTTTTATTTCACTATCAGATTTACAGTACAGACCGCAAAGGTACTTTAAGGGCAAAAACTTTTTTTCACCCACAATTAAACAGATGGATTTAACTGATTTTCTTTCACTATCACAAATGCATTGCAGGGCGCAAATGTACTTTTTAGCAAAAAAAAAAAAAAAGTGTGTCCCCACAGAATCTAACTGGATGGATTTACTTGGATTGTACTTTACAGAAAAAAATTTGAATATGTCACCCCCTGGGTCCCTGAACTCACAGACTGATTACCTATATTATTTCCCTTCCCCTGGCACATATGCAGTGCAGGGGCACTTAAAAAAATGGGTATATGTTGCCCACTGAACTAAAAGAACAGGATTAAATTATTGTCCCTGGCACATATGCAGTGCTGGTGCACTGAACTTGCACAAAATGGTCGCCGACGTCCACCTAACTAACAGATGGATAAAAGTTATTTTTCTGTGTAACTGGGCTCAGGGCAGGGTACAAAAATGTTGCACTGCACCCACAAAAAAAAATCGCTGTAGATCGCAGAGTTAACAACAAGTTGTGATGTAATATCAGATAGATTCTTTCCTATTCTCTCCCTCACAGCAGCAGCATCCTATCCCTGCCCTAGTAAGAGCAGAGGGACGTGCGGCGCTACTCGACTCGACAGCTTATATAGAGGCTGGGTCACATGCTGCACTGGCCAATCACAGCCATGCCATTAGTAGGAATGGCTGTGATGGCTTCTAAGGGCACAGAGTTAAACGCTTGTTGATTGGCTGCCCTGCAGCCTTTCAAAAAGCGGCATTAAATTGCCGAACACCGAACTCGAACTTTTACTGCAATGTTCGGGTCTGGGGTCAAAAATACAAAAGTTTGGTACGAATCCAAACTTTGCAGTTCGGGTTCGCTCAACACTACTCATGATCCTAAGCATACCACCTTATCAGTGAAGCATGGTGATGGTAGCGTTATGGCGTGGGCATGTATGGCTGCCAATGGAACTGGTTCTTTTGTATTTATTGATGATGTGACTGTTGACAAAAGCAGCAGGATGAATTCTGAAGTGTTTTGGGCAATATTATCTGCTCATATTCAGCCAAATGCTTCAGAACTCATTGGACGGCGCTTCACAGTGCAGATGGACAATGACCCAAAGCATACTGCAAAAGCAACCAAAGAATTTTTTAAGGGAAAGAAGTGCAATGTTATGCAATGGCCAAGTCAATCACCTGACCTGAATCCGATTGGGAATGCATTTCACTTGCTGAAGATAAAACTGAATGGAAAATGCCCCAAGAACAAGCAGGAACTGAAGACAGTAGCAGTAGAGGCCGGGCAGAGCATCACCAGGGATGAAACCCAGCGTCTGGTGATGTCTATGCGTTCCAGACTTCAGGCTGTAATTGACTGCAAAGGATTTGCAACCAAGTATTAAAAAGTGAAAGTTTGATTTATGATTATTATTGTGTCCCATTACTTTTGGTTCCTTAACAAGTGGGAGGCACATATGCAAACTGTTGTAATTCCTACACCGTTCACCTGATTTGGACGTAAATACCCTCAAATTAAAGCTGACAGTCTGCAGTTAAAGCACATCTTGTTTGTTTCATTCTAAATCCATTGTGGTGGTGTATAGAGACAAAAATTTTAGAATTGTGTTGATGTCACAATATTTATGGACCTGACTGTAGATACAGTACATTTCTATATGTCAAATGTGCTTATTAGTCAAGCCTGGATCTCTGGACTAGTCAGCACATGTCGCATACAGGAATGTAGCTTTAGGCCCCTTTCACACGGGCGAGTTTTCCGTGCGGGTGCGATGCGTGCGGTGAACGCATTGCACCCGCACTGAATCCTGACCCATTCATTTCTATGGGACTGTGCACACGAGCGGTGATTTTCACGCATCACTTGTGCGTTGCGTGAAAATCGCAGCATGCTCCTCTTTGTGCGTTTTTTCACGTAACGCAGGCCCTATAGAAATGAATGGGGTTGCGTGAAAATCGCATGCATCCGCAAGCAAGTGCGGATGCGGTGCGATTTTCACGCATGAGTTCTAGGTGACAGTCTATTCACTGTATTATTTTCCCTTATAGCATGGTTATAAGGGAAAATAATAGCATTCTGAATACAGAATGCTTAGTATAATAGTGCTGGAGGGGTTAAAAATAATAAAAAAGTTAACTCACCTTCTCCTCTTGTTCGCGTAGAGGCCGGTCTGCTCTTTAGCTGTGGGCTGAAGGACCTTTGATGACGTCAGATCACATGCTCCATCACCATGGTGATGGACCATGTGATTGGAGCATGTGATCTGACATCACCTCAGGTCATTCAGTCCACAGCTAAAGAACAGACCGGCCTCTACGCGAACAAGAGGAGAAGGTGAGTTAACTTTTTTATTATTTTTAACCCCTCCAGCACTATTATACTAAGCATTCTGTATTCAGAATGCTATTATTTTCCCTTATAACCATGTTATAAGGGAAAATAATACAATCTTCAGAACATCAATCCCAAGCCCGAACTTCTGTGAAGAAGTTCGGGTCTGGGTACCAAACATGCGCGATTTTTCTCACACGAGTGCAAAACGCATGACAATGTTTTGCACTCGCGCGGAAAAATCGCGCATTTTCCCGCAACGCACCCGCCTTTTATCCGGGCAAAAAACATGACGCCCGTGTGAAAGAGGCCTTAGAGTTATAAAACTTTTCTGACTTAGATTGCCAATGCTTTCTGTGTGTGTTTGTGTTATGTGCAGAATCTCCAGTGTATCCTATGACAGGTAGTTTCACACTGCTGTCTCCTGATAGTGATCACAAGCAAGACGCATGAGAGACAGGCTGAAGCTGCATCCCAAAGAATACACTGAGACGGGGCAGAAGCTCCATGTCACTGATCTATCATTAATTGCTCTTAGATGGTGTGATATAGGCGATCCATATCAGAGGAAAAAATAAATCAAGACAACAGACAGCCTATAAATGGCACATCAGCGAAAACAGATGTACACAATTGCCTGTACTGTACATTATTCTGTAGTAACAGCCTGTGCTACATCATTATAAAGGCAAAAAATAATCATTTTGCTAAATGGCTTCTTATGGAGGGGAGGCTTCCAGATTTACTTGATCATACATTTTCTTTTCTTGTTTTAATGTATTTAACACACATTCTTTTACCCTGGGTTCACACCTGAGCGTTTTACAGCGCGTTCAAACGCGCTGTAAAACGCTCAAGACATGAAATCCAATGCTTCCCTATAGGAATGGTTCACACCTGGGCGTTTTACAGCGCGTACGAACGCGCTGTAAAACGCCCGACGCTCAAACAAGTACTTGAGCTTCTTTGGGGCGTTTTGACGCGCGTTTGTGGCCATAGGACACTGCAGTCAATGACACAAATGCGCGTCAAACGCGCGTTCACCATTACAAAAACGCGCGTCAGAAACGCGCATCAAAAACGCGCGTTTGACGCGCGTTTGGGAAACGCTCAGGTGTGAACCCAGGGTCAAATAGCTTCTGTGAGCTCCAAAACCGCAGCATAGACAGAGTTTTCTGATACAATTCTGGTTCTTAAACCACCTCTAGGGAGAAGTCAGAAGCTTTCTACATGTGATGTGTATATTGAAATTCATAATAATACTGAAAGTAAAAGACAATGACGCAAAGTTACTAATCCTGTCTAATATTTAGAGCGAACTTAGGCACAGGAGAGTTTGCATTTCTAGGGCCCCATGCATGTTAAGTCTGGGGGCCCCTGAAACACTGATAACTTCTGCCATGTAGCAGCACTAAGCCCCACTTCATAGCTCTGCTAAGTTTTGCCCTATCACACTGCTAATATTGTAACCTCTTATGAGCCCCTCACACAGTATAATGCCACCTTATGTGCCACCAACACAGTATAATGCCACCTTATGTGCCCCCAAAACAATATGTGCTCTGTATGTGCTCCAGTTACAGAGGATTGACAGGATGATACATTTTTCTCATTTACCTCAATATTTAAAACATAATGAAGACATATATTAAGACCGTCGATTTATATGCCAATCTCTCAGCACTGCCGGTGGATGCGCCAAAGTTATGTAGAAGTGCAAGTGTAAGTACCAATCACATAAGCGCTCTACAAACGGATGTCACATTCTCCTGCTCTTGCTCAGTAGCGATTGGTCCACCTCTTTTCTGGTCATACCCTCTGTCCTCCTTACGTGTTCAGTCTATTGTACTCTTTGTATCACGCATACAATAGGACTTTAATTTTAAGCGCTACCCTCACAACAGAGCATGTTGCTGGCTTTTGTTTTGGAGCAGATCGCTTGCTGCATGACCATGGACCTCGGGGGTTTAGGCGTAGAAAATGATCTAAATGTAAGACAGCAAGGAAGCTGTCATACATTTAGAATCAGCAGTGGATCAGGTGAAGTTATGTAGATGCCGGCGCCTATCCATAACTTCAGCCATCCACCACTAGTGTAGAGGTTTATTAAGATGGGCATCCCTGGTGTCATGTGACTCGTTAGTGTTACAAGGTCTCAGATGTGAATAGGGAGTAGGTGTGTTTAACTCTCACACTCTCTCATACTGGTCACTGTAAGTTCAACATGGCACCTCATGGCAAAAAACTCTCTGAGGATCTGAAAAAAAGAATTGTTAATCTATATAAAGATGGCCTAGGCTATAAGAAGATTGCCAACACCCTGAAACTGAGCTGCAGCATGGTGGCAAGACCATACAGTGATTTAACAACACAGGTTCCACTCAGAACGGGCCTCGCCATGTCCTACCAAAGGTGTTGAGTGCACATGCTTAGCATCATATCCAGAAAATGTGTTTTCAAAATAGACGTATGAGTGCTGCCAGCATTGCTGCAGAGAGTTAAAAGGGTATTGGGGTCAGCATTCAGACCATACACCACATCAGATTGGTCTACATGGCTGTCGTCCCAGAAGGAAGCTTCTTCTAAAGATGATGCACAAGAAAGCCAACAAACTGTTTACTGAAGACAAGCAAACTAAGGAGATGGATTACTCGAACCATGTCTTGTGGTCCGAGGAGACCAAGATAAACTTATTTGGTTCAAATGGTGTCAAGCGTGTGTGGAGGCAACCAGGTGAGGAGTACAAAGGTAGGTGTGTCTTGCCTACAGTAAATCATGGTCATGGGAGTGTCATGGTTTGGGGCTTCATGAGTGCTGCCGGCTGTGGGGAGCTACAGTTCACTGAGGGAACCATAAATGCCAACATGTACTGTGACATACTGAAGAAGAGCATCACCCCCTCCCTTCAGAAACGGGGCAGCAGGGCAGTATTCCAACATGATAACTACCCCAAACACATCTCCAATATGACCACTGCCTTGCTAAAGAAACTGAGGGTAAAGGTGCTGGACGGGCCAAGCATGTCTCCAGACCTAAACCCTATTGAGCATCTGTGAGGCATCCTCAACCATAAGGTGGAGGATCGCAAGGTCTCAAACATCCACTAGCTCCATGATGTCATCATGGAAGAGGAGTCCAGTGGCAACCTGTGGAGCTCTAGTGAACTCCATGCCCAAGAGAGTTAAGGCAATGCTGGAAAATACTGGTGGCCACACAAAATATTGACACTTTGGGCACAATTTGGCCATTTTCACTTAGGGGTGTACTCACTTTTGTTGTCAGCGGTTTAGACATTAATGGCTTTGTGTTGAGTTATTTTGAGGGCACACCAAATTTACACGGTTATACAGTACACTGACTACTTTACATTGTATCAAAGTGTCATATCTTCAGCATAAAAATGAATATTTTTAAAATATTTAAAAAAATGAGAGAGGTGTACTCACTTTTGTAAGATACTGTAGGTACTTATTCATTTATATGTGCATAACTGTTGGCTTATTTACCATTAGCATATAATGGATAACTAGATTTACTTGATATATGTCTTCTTTAATTGGATAGTGTTCTTTTGCTTGGTTTATTTAGCTTTTTTTTTAATTATTTATTTGTCTATTCTTCCTTCTATTTTTGGCAAACCTGTTTTCTTTATGTAATCACAGAGCTTGTGATCATAGATGCCCATGATGAGAACATAGTCCTGCCACTTTACAAATCACTAGTCAGCCCACACATGGAGTACTGTGTATGAAACAGGCGCCGCCCCCCAGGGCCCTCTATCGCGTCCCAGGTGTAGGAATGCTGAGTGGTGTAGTGCAGCCTAATTGGGTCATGGTGCTCCTACCTGGATACTGCTGGACCCCAGGCTTTGGCTCAGAAGCAATAAAAAGGGGGAATAATTGAGGGATTTGAATAACTTGAGTCCAGACCTTGAGATGAAGTTTAACAGCAGCTTTACGTTGAATAAACATTTCTTCCAACAGCTTACAGGCTTTGTCTTGGTTCCAGCAGGCAAACTCAACTTTGCTATATCCTTCTCTCACTCTGCTGTACTGACAAGCTGACTTGATAAGGCTACTTTCACACTTGCGTTCGGAGCGGATCCATCTGGTGTCTGCACAGACGGATCCGCTCCTATAATGCAGACGATGGGATCCGTTCAGAACGGATCCGTCTGCATTATATTTCATAAAAAATTCTAAGTATGAAAGTTAGTCAGACGGATCCGTCCAGACTTTACATTGAAAGTCAATGGGGGACGGATCCGTTTGAAATTGAGCCATATTGTGTCAACTTCAAACGGGTCTGTCCCCATTGACTTACATTGTAAGTCTGGACGGATCCGTTTGGCTCCGCACGGACAGGCGGACACCCGAACGCTGCTGAGCGGAGCGGAGGCCAAACAGTGCCAGACACTCAGAATGCATTGGGGCCATACGGATGCGTTTGGGGGCCACTTGTGAGAGCCTTGAAACGGAACTCACAAGCAGAACCCGAACGCAAGTGTGAAAGTAGCCTAACTTGGCTTCTTCTTTATGCTGCACTTCACTTTTTAGTCAGACTTCTCTTCAGCCAACAAAGTTTACTCCTGGCTCCTGAGGCTTCTATACTTCAGCCTCCCTGGCCAGCAGAGCTTAAGGTGCTCTTTTGGCGTCGGCATGTCCAGCAGAGACATGCCTCTGCACACCTTTCCCCTTGCTGGAGGCAAACTAAACTGACTAACAGGCTAGCCCACTTCTCTCCAGAGGGGGGTTAGAATGGAATGTTAAGTTCCATTCTAAGTACAGCTTTGTTTGCTGCCACCTGCTGGTGAACCAGGCCCATTCCATGAACAGTTACATAAGATTAAGAATGCACATTGTGGAGGACCTGGACAAAAATACATAAGATGACATTCAGGTTAGCCCATTCGAAATAGTAGCAGGTTGCAGGAGTGGTAATACCACTCAGAGGTGTTACATGTACAGTTCTGGGCTCCTGTGAACAAGGCAGACATAGCAGAGCTATAGACGGTACAAAGGAGAGCAACTAAAGTAATAACTCAAATGGATGGACTACAATAACCAGAAAGATTATCAAAATTAGGGTTATTCACTTTAGAAAAAAGACAACTAAGGAGAGATCTAATAACTATGTATACATATATCAGAGGTCAGTACAGAGATCTATCCCATCATCTATCTATCCCCAGGACTGTGACGAGGGGACATCCTCTGCGTCTGGAGGAAAGAAGGTTTGTACACAAACATAGAAGAGGATTCTTTGCGGTAAGAGCAGTGAGACTATGGAACTCTCTGCCTGAGGAGGTGGTGATGGTGAGTACAATAAAGGAATTCAAGAGGGGCCTGGATGTATTTCTGGAGTGTAATAATATTACAGGCTATAGCTGCTAGAGAGGGGTCGTTGATCCAGGGAGTTATTCTGATTGCCTGATTGGAGTCGGGAAGGAATTTTTCCCCCTAAAATTAGGAAAATTGGCTTCTGCCTCACAGGATTTTTTTTGCCTTCCTCTGGATCAACTTGCAGGAAAACAGGCCGAACTGGATGGACAAATGTCTTTTTCAGCCTTATAAACTATGTTACTATAAACTATGTTACTTGTGGTTACATGGCTATTCTAATATTTTGGTGCTTGACTGACATTTTACAAAAATGATGTGTATGAGAAACCCTCATTAAGTCCTTTATAGTACAGATATCTAATCTGAATATCTACTTGGCTTCTTCCTGTAACAGGATAGTATCTATTTTTCCTAGTCTTGGGCCCAATCAATTTTGGGTCACTCCCCAGAACTTGAGATGTTTAACATTGCCCCCATGAAATTGTCTTACGCGTCTTGATAGAGTAGTATACACTTTAGTATCGAATGTTTGGAGATTTGCTGTCTAAGTTCTTGTTTGTTTTTTTCCAACGTATATTTCAGAACATGTACACTGCGATATAAATCCCCGCCACGGTATGGCAGTTAATAAACTCTCACTTGGTATGTTTTGTTATTGACTGGATTTGTAAATTCCTTTGTAGTCCGCATAAGGCAGTGGTGTCATCCGCATATAGATGATACTGAATAATGGAAACGTTGGTAAGCTGATCAAGGCCATAGGTTTGCATAGATAGGAGACTTGGACCAAGTACTGAATCTTGTGGTAGGTACACTGACAAAAAGATGAGGTGGAGAAGTGATTCATTGGGAGAGATTGGAGGAAATCCTAGTGAGATATTGATTATCTGTGGAGGAGTAGAGAGTGGTTGACAGTGTAACGGGCAATGTATTGGTTGAGAAGGATAAGTATGGAACAATAGACTTTAGATTTAGCAGATAGTAGTAACTTTGGTGAGGGCGGCTTCTGTTAAGGTGTTTCTGTTAATGGGGTTTTCTTGCCAGGTGCTTTTGGGACCACTGAATCACTAGATTGGCAGTCCTAAGGAGCTGCAGTTAAGCAGGGGTTAGGTTTTCTGATGCAGTTTTGGAAACCAAAGTCAGGAGTGGATCATAAAAGGAGAGACAATAAAAAGGACAGATATGAAAACTTTTTTTTTTCCCATTCACTCCTCATTTTGGCTAACAAAACTGCATCAGGAAACCTGACCATGTGCCCATACCCTTAACGGTTCAATAGAGGGTTTTCTTGACCTGACATTTGAAAGTGGATTGGAAGATGTAGATGTAAATAAAATGTAGATTAAAACAGAGTTGAGGTTAGAAATCAGAAGATGGATCGGATTCAAAGGCGTAATTGTATTACATAAATGCAGAGCTTTCTTCACAGAATACCATGTACCATATTTTTCGCCTTATAAGACACACCTGCCCATAAGATGCACCTAGGTTTTAGAGGAGACCCCCAATGTTAATCAAACCTCAGCTAGGAGCCCCAGTCCAACCCCAAATGTTAATAAGACACCAATCAGACCTCATCTCAGACTCCCAATGTTTATAAGACCCCATTCAGACCTCAGATCAGACTCCAAAGTAAAAAGACCCCCATTCAGACCCCCCATTCTCAGAGCAGACCAAAAAAATAATCAACTTACCTCTCCTGCTCCAGGCGCCGCTGCTGTGCCCATCATCCAGCTCTCTTCTTGTTCTTCCTGCTGGACACTATGCTATGACCCGACGTGCACAATGTGAGGTCACAGAGCGCCGACGTCCTCATGCTGTTTGCAGTCACAGCACAGTGAGCAGCCGAGGAAGACCATGGAGCAGTGAGTACAGAGCCAGGGGAGCGCTGGATTCACTGCTTCCCAGTCCTCCTGTACTAATGGGTGCTTCCATAATGGAAGTGCTCATTAGTATTCGCCCCATAAGTCACACACTAACATTTCCCCCCTCCAGCGCAAAAAATACGATAGGTCCCAAATAACTGTGAAGCGTAAGAAATACGATCCAGTGTGTAACTAAAATCGTAAAATGTATTGAAGTAAATCCATTAAAAACAAATACTCTCCTGTACATTGCTTTGTAATGGATTTATAGAACCAAACAAGAAAGAGGCCTCACTTATAATGCCATAGTTGAGGGCATACACGAAAACTATAGTGGAGGGCATACAAGAAAACTATATAAACCTAAAGTGTTGTCTGACAAACAACAATTGAATGCCCAATGTATTGAAAAATATATATTTTATTTCATAATAATAAACAATGCATAATTATTGGGATATTAAGGATAACAAAAAAGAGATTCGAAAAGTCAGCAGAAAAAAAAATTATAATTATGCATAATCCCAATAATTATGCATTGTTTATTATTATGAAATAAATATATATTTTTCAATACATTGGGCATTCAATTTGTAATGGATTTAGTTCAAGAAGTTTTTGGAATTTTTATACACGCTGGATCCAATTTCTTCTATTTCTGAATTACCTGGGCATGAGCACGCCGTGGATCCCTGCTGTGGTTTGGATTTCTGACTCCAATGAGTGTGCTAGAGTTTTATTGATGGATTCCCTAATGATTGTGTCGTCATTTTATTGACTCTCTGAAAATATAGAGAGAACTGATAACCTTGAAGGATGAATGCCACAGAGCAATTGTCCCTTTTGCCAGCAGTGCAAAAGTCACTTTAAGCACCATCATAGGAGCAAATCATTTTGGTAACCTCTAGAGCCGTTGAGTGTTTAATCCCAAGATAAAGGGAATGCAATGTGCCTTTTGTTTTGACCTCTTTTGCTTTGAAAGCATATACATACATTGAGAAAAGACCATATTTCCGCAATCTATTCTAAGAGACTTTTTTTTCTTTATCCTAATCCAGCTATCAGATGTACATCAGGGGAATTAGAGGTCCTGTAATCCTATTATTTGTCATCCATTAGCTCTTCAGATAAGATATTATGGAGTTTGGTTTATTAAAACCTGATTCCAGTACCTGATAAACGACTTAGCCTGTAAGGGCACATTATAAGACAGGAACAAGAATACGTTGTTTTCCTATTATTGCTTAACTCTAGGACATCAAAGTGTTTAAAGGGGTTTTCTGATAGTTTTTTAATTTTTTTATTGATGACCTATTCTTCAGATAGGTCATCAGTATCTGATCGGTGGGGTCTGATACCTGGGATCAGCTGTTTGAGAACGCACTTGCCTTTGTGCCTTCTCCCTGCTCACCAAGCACAGTGCCTCGTATAGTGGCTGTGACTGATGAACGTGACATCACACGGCCTAGGGAAAAGCTGAAGAAGGCCACAGTGCTACGGCAAGCGATGGTGCTCTCTCAAATAGCTGTTGAGGGGGTGTTGGATCCCCACAAATCACAAAAAAAAACCATTTAAGATCACAATCTTCAGCTAGTTCCTGTGTTCTATCTGCAAGAATTACAGCAAACTTACATATCTTGAGAAGAAAAAAATAATAATTTCACGGATGTCCATACCTATGAATAGCCAAAGCCTCATGCACATGGTCATATTTTTCATCTTTTGCGGATAGCAAACTGATCCGTTCATTTCTATGTGGCCATGCGCACATCCGAATTTCTGGTGGATCTGTGTGGCTATCTCATAAGGTATAGAGCAGATCTCTTTCTGGTCTGTATTGGGGATGAGAATAGCCCTTTTAATTTATGGAAGTGAGAAAAACATGAAAGGCATCCATATTTTTGGATAGTGTTGAGAGGACCAAAATATGGACACAGCCAGGTGCCAGAGGCCTAAGACTTAAAAAAAAAGAGCCTATACCTAATTTGCTACTGTACCTAATAAAAAAAATATAATCTGATTCATAAACTGTAAGAAAAAAAAAAAGAAGAAATTTATTTTGTGACATTAGATGCTCACAATCAAACTATTATGGACATTGTTATATATATTTTTTTAATTGACATTGGGAAATTTGTCCACTTATGCACAAGAATACTGGAGAGTAGGGTTGTTTCGAGTATCAAACTTTCTATACCCAGTTGATACCTTTAACCCGGTATCGATACGATATCAGGATTTGTCTTTTATCGATACTGGGCCCAGTATCAGAGAACATAAGTGCGCTGCTCTCAGCGCGGCCATTTTCCCTCAGCAGCAGTTCCCTCCCCCTGTGCTGCTGCTGCCGCTGTCTCCAATGAGAGCTCAGAGGGGCGGAGGAGGGGAGGGGCGGAGGAGGGGAGGGGCTGTGGCAACTGCGCCACCAATGATAACTGAAATTTTAATATACAAATACAGGTGGCAGAACATTGCCTCTGACAGGGCACTGCGATCCGCGGCAATTAACCCCTTAGGGTTAACTGCCACTGATCGCAGCGCCCTGTCAGAGGTCGGGTAACGGCAATGTGTTTCTGCCGCCGGCTGTATTTGTATATTAAACGTTAATTATCATTGGTGGCACAGTGGCCCTACCTCCCCCCTCCCCAGTATTAAAATCGTTGGTGGCAGTGGCCACAGAGTCCCCTCACCTCCTCATTGGTGGCAGTGGCAGCCTCTGATCGGAGCCCCAGCAGTGTAATTGCGGGGCTCAGATCGGTTACCATGGTAGCCAGGATGCTACTGAAGCCCTGGCTGCCATGGTCAGCTCCCTGCTGCTGTGTGCACAAAGCACAGGGCAGCAGGGAGAGTGTGAGATCCTATTCACCCTAATAGAGCTCTATTAGGGCGAATAGGACAACGGATTAAAATATCCCAGGCTCTAGCCCCTAAGGGGGCTAATAATTATTAAATAAACTGTAAAAAAAAAAGAAAAGGTTAACAAAATACACCAACATAGTATAAATCGCCCCCTTTCCCAATTTTACATATAAAATATATAAACAATAAATAAATAAAATATTACATATCGCCAAGTCCAAAAAGTCCAAAATATTAAAATATAAAAAAATATCTCTTATGCGGTGAACGCTGTAAAATAATTTTTTTTTTACAAAAATGGCGAATCGCAGAGTTTTTATTTAGTCACGTTGTCCTCCCCAAAAATAGGATAGGACGGTTCTATTTTGGGCCGGACGTTCCATAAAATGCGGAATGCATGCGGCTTTATTTGTGTTTTGTTTTTTTCGCGTGGTATCGAATGGTATCGAGTATCGCAATACTTTTTTATGGTATCGAAACCGAATCAAAATTTTGGTATCGAAACAACCCTACTGGAGGGTGCCAGAAGTTACCCATATGTGCCATACAGTAGAGATCCATACATGAGTCAGAAGCATCGTGTATAAATACCATATAGGGATGAGCAAACCCGTGGAAGTTCAGGTTCACTGGGTTCGGGTGAACTTCAGGTCAAAGTTCGGGTTCGGGACCCGAACTTGACCCCAAACCTGGACCCTATTAAAGTCAATGGGTAGCTGAACTTCACTTTATTATTTTCCGTTATAACATGGTTATAACAGAAAATAATTATCACGATCGGCGTAACTGTCACATACGTGACACGGAGGGAGGAACAGAGGGAGGCCCTGCCCTAGTGAGAGGGAAGGTGGTGACCCCTGACTCACCTTGCGTCTGGCACCTGGCTGCCCTGTCGTCCCTAGACGGGTTCCTCACCCGTACGCCGATCACGTGCCTAAAACCCTGGCTTTCCCTAGGATGAGCCCTAGATAGTGAACAGGGCGGTGGGAACACTAGTCCGCACCACTAGCTCTAGAGGAAAACACCAAGGGGAGGACAGACAATACAAACTAAACATATAATCCCAGGTGGGCAACAACAGGAGACAACAAAAGCCCAACAGGGATCCGGAGGGTAGCACTCTGGAACAACAACCAGATTCTCAGCTCCAGTGGGTCAGTATAGATGTCCAGGCAGGAAGCTCTATAACTGGCAACAAGAGAAGTGTGAGAGGAGAATATAAGGAGTTTGGGAGTGGCAGACAAGAAACAGCTGAGGAGGAGAAGCTACGGATCCCTGAGTGAGACAAAAGGGATAGCAAGGCAAACACAGAAAACAAACACTAAGAAACACCGTGATCTTTAGACATAGAGCGCGCAGCCACCCGCTGCGACTTCCTGACCCCGGGTATAACGGAGTCAGACGTGGCTCTTGACACCCTCGTGACAGTACCCCCCCTTTCACGAGGGGCCTCCGGACACTCAGGACCAGGTCTCTCCGGATGAGAGACATGGAAAGCCTGAATCAACCTGTTGGCGTTTACCTCTGACGCTGGAACCCACATTCTTTCCTCGGGACCGTAACCCCTCCAATGCACCAGATACTGAAGAGAGCGGCGGACCCGACGAGAATCAACAATTCTGGATATTTGAAACTCCAGATTACCATCCACAACAACAGGAGGAGGTGGCAGCGGTGATGGTTCTAGAGGTGGAACATACTTCTTGAGCAACGACTTATGGAAGACGTTATGGATCTTAAAAGTCTGAGGTAGCTCCAGGCGAAAAGCCACAGGGTTAATGACGGCTACAATTTTATAAGGACCAATGAACCTAGGACCCAGTTTCCAAGAGGGAACCTTCAACTTAATATTCCTAGTAGACAACCACACATAGTCATTCACTCCTAGGTCCGGACCTGGCGACCGTTTCTTATCGGCCATGCATTTGTATTTACCACTCATATTTTTCAAGTTAGCTTGCACCTTCTGCCATACCGATGAAAGAGATGAAGAAAACCGTTCCTCTTCGGGAACCCCAGAAGACCCCCCCTCTTTGAAAGTACAAAATTGGGGATGAAAACCGTATGCACCAAGAAATGGTGACTTGCCAGTGGATTCCTGACGGCGATTATTTATGGCAAACTCGGCTAACGGTAAATATGATGACCACACCTCTTGGTTTTCAGACGCAAAACACCTTAAATATGTTTCTAGGTTTTGGTTGGTACGCTCAGTCTGTCCATTCGACTGAGGATGGAAAGCTGAGGAAAAGGATAAGTGTACCCCTAAACGGGTACAAAAAGCTTTCCAAAACTTAGAAATAAACTGGGTTCCCCGATCCGAAACCACATCGGAAGGGACCCCGTGAAGCTTCACGATTTCACTGATAAACACCTGAGCAAGAGTCTTAGCATTAGGAAGTGCGGGTAGCGCAATAAAGTGTACCATTTTGCTAAACCTGTCTACTACTACCAAGATAACTGTTTTACCCGCAGACAAAGGTAAGTCAGTGATGAAATCCATTGATAGATGTGTCCATGGTCTATTGGGGATGAAAAGTGGCAATAAAGACCCTGCTGGACGTGTATGAGAGACTTTCGCGCGTGCACAAGTAGAACAAGTAGACACGAAATCTATTACATCCTGACGCAACCTTGGCCACCAAAAACGACGAGACAATAGCTCCAAGGTTGCTTTACTACCTGGGTGCCCAGCAAGTGCCGAATTATGATGTTCCTTCAATAACTCAAGACGCAGGTTTAACGGTACAAACAATTTCTCTGAGGGGCAAGAGGCCGGGGCGTCCCCCTGGGCCTCTAACACCTTTCCCTCTAGAACAGAGTGTACAGCCGAGACAACCACTCCTCTTTGTAAAATAGGTACCGGATCACTAACATTACCCCCTCCAGGGAAACTACGAGACAATGCGTCTGCCTTGGTATTTTTTGCCCCAGGACGATAGGTGATTACAAAGTTAAATCTGGTAAAGAATAGCGACCACCTAGCTTGTCTAGGGGTGAGACGCTTAGCCGATTCTAGGTACAGAAGGTTTTTGTGATCCGTAATTACCGTGACGGGGTGGATTGCTCCCTCTAAGAAGTGACGCCACTCTTCAAACGCCAGTTTAATCGCCAACAGTTCCCTATTTCCAATATCATAGTTCTTTTCTGCTGCAGATAATTTTTTGGAAAAGAAAGCGCAAGGACGCCATTTGCCAGGAGACGGACCCTGAGACAATACAGCCCCCACTCCCACCTCCGACGCATCAACTTCAACAATAAAAGGCTGGGAGACATCAGGTTGAATTAGAACAGGTGCCGAGGTAAATCTCTCTTTTAGAGAGGAAAATGCAATTTTAGCGGCGTCAGACCATTTAGAAAAATCAGTCCCCTTCCTAGTCATGTCAGTAAGGGGTTTAACGATCACTGAATAATTTTTAATAAACTTTCTGTAGAAATTTGCGAAACCCAAAAACCGTTGTAGAGCTTTAAGGTTCTCAGGAAGATCCCAATCTAAAATTGCCTGGACCTTCCCAGGATCCATACGGAAACCTGAAGCAGATAATAGATATCCCAGGAATTGTATTTCCTGAACGGCGAAGACACATTTTTCAATTTTCGCATATAATTTATTCGTCCGTAGGACCTGCAGTACTTGCCTGACATGTACTTCATGTGTTTTCAGATCAGCCGAATAAATTAAGATATCATCTAGGTATATGACTACAAACCTGCCGATGAGATGACTAAAAATATCATTAACGAAATGTTGGAAGACAGCAGGGGCATTGGTCAGACCGAAAGGCATGACTAAATTTTCGTAATGCCCCTCAGGGGTGTTAAAAGCTGTCTTCCACTCATCCCCTTCCTTGATACGAATCAGATTGTAGGCCCCCCTAAGATCAAGTTTGGAGAACCACCTAGCACCCGCAATCTGATTAAAAAGGTCAGGAATGAGAGGAAGAGGGTATGGGTCTCGGACGGTTATCCGGTTTAGCTCACGGAAATCTAGGCAAGGACGCAGGCCCCCATCTTTCTTTTTAACAAAGAAAAACCCTGCAGCCACGGGTGAAGAAGAGGGTCTGATGTGTCCCTTGGCCAGACTCTCGGAGATATAATCTTTCATGGCTTGTCTCTCTGGACCCGAAAGATTATACAACCTGGACTTGGGTAATTTTGCACCGGGAATCAGGTTAACCGGGCAATCATAAGGACGATGAGGTGGTAGCTTCTGACAACCCTTTTCAGAAAAAACGTCCTCAAAGTCCGAAATAAATGTAGGTAGGGAAGCTATGGAGGCGATTAAGCAATTGTTATTTAAGCAATTCTCTCTGCAATGCTCACTCCACTCCAATATCTCCCTGGCCTGCCAATCCACCACTGGATTGTGCGCTACCAACCAGGGAAGACCCAATACCACAGGAGAGGGAAGGCCCTCCAGAACGTAACATGAAAGACGCTCCTTATGGTGGTCCCCTACCCGAAGATGTAAGTTATGGACAACAGTGAGTGAGGTTTCTCTGAGACAGAGGAGCAGAGTCAATAGCGAATATGGGAATGGGTCTCTGCAGCGTACAGAGAGACAAACCCATAGTGCGGGCAAAATGGGCATCTATCAAATTTACCCCTGCACCACTGTCTAGAAAAAAAGAAATAGACTCCGTCTTAACACCAAAAACAATAACCGCTGGCAACACAAATTGAGATGTTCGTATGGAGGAAACGTATACCCCCCGGCTGACATCCTCCGCACAGCCTGGGGTTAGTAGTTTTCCGACGGTCTTTTGTTTTTGGGAAAGGAGGGACAGACATTAATGAAATGACCCTTCCCCCCACAGAAAAAACAAGCCCCCCACCTACGGCGAACCTCAGGAGGACGGACCTGACGAGAAGTTCCTCCTAGCTGCATAGGCTCATCCAAGTCCGTACAGACTAACTGCTGCTTGGGAGAGGTTACCGATTGCTCAGGAATTTTCGATCTCTCCCTAAGACGTCTATCTATCCTGATAGAGAGGGACATAACAGCATCAAGGGAAAGGGGGGTCTCATACAGCGCCAGCGCATCCTTAACCCTTTCAGATAACCCAGAGCAGAACTGACTCCTGAGAGCCGGGTCGTTCCACTGAGTATCCAGTAGCCCACCTGCGGAACTCTGAGCAATATTCCTCTGCTGGCCGATCTCCCTGTAGGAGTCTCCGTAACTTCGACTCAGCCAGGGCGACACGGTCAGGGTCATCATATATGAGACCCAAAGCCCCAAAAAATCCCTCCACTGACCGGAGAGCCTGGGAACCAGGGGGTAACGAGAACGCCCAGGATTGCGGGTCCCCCTGAAGCAGGGAAATAACAATCCCCACCCGCTGTTCTTCATTACCTGAGGAGTAAGGGCGCAGCTTAAAATATAATTTGCAGGCCTCACGGAACAACACAAATTTGTCCCTTCCCCCAGAGAATCTGTCAGGAAGAACAACCTTGGGTTCTGTAACAACCTGGTTACCCATAGCAACCGCTGGGCTTACGGTCTGCTGCATTTGCTGCTGCTGTTGGAGGACAGACGCCTTCAATCCTGCCACCTCCAAAGACAGGCCTTGAAGCTGTTTTGCCAAAGCAGCAATAGGATCCATATTGGATTCTAAGTAGAGAAAAAAAAAAATTAAATAATTTTTTTTATTTTTTATTTATTTATTTTTCTCAAAAAATAAGGGCCAGTTATAATATCACGATCGGCGTAACTGTCACATACGTGACACGGAGGGAGGAACAGAGGGAGGCCCTGCCCTAGTGAGAGGGAAGGTGGTGACCCCTGACTCACCTTGCGTCTGGCACCTGGCTGCCCTGTCGTCCCTAGACGGGTTCCTCACCCGTACGCCGATCACGTGCCTAAAACCCTGGCTTTCCCTAGGATGAGCCCTAGATAGTGAACAGGGCGGTGGGAACACTAGTCCGCACCACTAGCTCTAGAGGAAAACACCAAGGGGAGGACAGACAATACAAACTAAACATATAATCCCAGGTGGGCAACAACAGGAGACAACAAAAGCCCAACAGGGATCCGGAGGGTAGCACTCTGGAACAACAACCAGATTCTCAGCTCCAGTGGGTCAGTATAGATGTCCAGGCAGGAAGCTCTATAACTGGCAACAAGAGAAGTGTGAGAGGAGAATATAAGGAGTTTGGGAGTGGCAGACAAGAAACAGCTGAGGAGGAGAAGCTACGGATCCCTGAGTGAGACAAAAGGATAGCAAGGCAAACACAGAAAACAAACACTAAGAAACACCGTGTTTAGACATAGAGCGCGCAGCCACCCGCTGCGACTTCCTGACCCCGGGTATAACGGAGTCAGACGTGGCTCTTGACACCCTCGTGACAATAATAGCATTCTTAAGACACAATGCTAAATAAAATGGCCATTGAGGGGTTAAAAAATAAAAAAACCTCACCTCATCCACTTGATCGCACAGCTGATTGTCACAATAGGTGGGGGAAGGAAAAACACCAAATACACAAACTATACACTAACACAGACTAGGCCCCAAAGCTAGGGAGGAGGGAATGGTAACCTCCTAGTTATCCCTGACTGCTAACAGTATGAGCAAATCCTGATGGTGGAAGAGCTCATACATCGGAACCTAAACCTGCTGAAACTGTAACAAACCCTAAATTGGGGAGCGGGGATGAGACTACCGGGACCTTCCACCATGAAGTGACCAGCGTCTCCCTGAGACCTAGACACAACACACAAATAGTAGAAAGCGAAGGACTTAGCTTGAGACGAGTTAGAAGCAGGAGAACCTAATACAACCAGCATGGAGCTCCAGAAGGAAATATAAACCGCAAGGACTGCTGAGAGAGGTGGGCATGAATAGATCCACTAAACAGCTAATCAGCAGAACCTGTGGAGAGGTGAGATCCTGCCCACAACCACAAACAGCAAGGGAAAACAGAACAACCTGTCAGACTCACGTGCTACAAGTCTATCTGATCTTCTCAGACCTCTCACAGGGCAGGCAGTGACACCGGTATCCTCTTCTTTCTTCAGGACCTGCAAAAGGACCTGCCATGACATCAATGCAGTCACCATGTGGTGGCGTTGTCGCAGGTCCTGCAGAAAGAAGAAATAAGAGGATACCGGCTGCGCGATCAAGTGGATGAGGTGAGGTTTTTTTTAAATTATTTTTAACCTCTTAATAGCCATTTTATTTAGCATTCTCTCTTAAGAATGCTATTATTTTCCGTTATAACCATGTTATAATGGAAAATAATAAAATCACCCAAACTCAAACCCGAACTTCAGGGAAAAAGTCTGGGTTTGGATCCGGGTACCCAAACTCGCAAAGTTCAGTACAAACCCGTTTGCTCAACCCTAATACCATATTATTCATTTTACCTCACTCACATTCCCAAACGTTATAGAGTGCCTACTTAAAGCCAAGCACCACTCACATGAGTCCTTATATTTCCTACATAGAACTTAACAGTGCTTAATTGAGAGCCATACTTTACCCACATAGACCCTTATAATGCCTTAATGTGCCCATATGGAGCCTAGAAGTGCTCCACTTTGCTGTGTGATGTCCATAGGGTGTCCTGCTCAGATGCGCTAAAACATACCTACATAATGTTCATGCAGTGTCAACGAGTGCTATATGATTTAATAATTTGCCTAGATAAATGGTTCATTGCAGTGCCCACAGTGTCAGCTACCACTTGACTCCCAAACTCGCATTGTGCTCAAGGTCTCATTTCTACCTTTAAAGATATGTCTGTTTTATTAATTAATTGTATTCCCAATGAAATGCTGGAGTATTTTTTCCTATAAAACTCTTTTTTGTTATCTCTCTGTTGTTCTGGCTAGAAAATTATAAATTCATTGACAACTATGTGCCACAATTCTAGAACTGTTCTGCCAGTGCTGCTAGTACCCCACTGTTCATTGATTCACGCTTTTGATGAAGGGATTGGCAACACCCAGTTGTCAATGTATTCATAAATTACTGGGAGGAATAACAGGAACAACACAGAGTTAAATTATTCTCCAGAATTGTTAAAGAAGCACTTCCAAAAATTATTTTTATTCTCTGACCTGTTAGAAAGGTGCATGATGTAATCTTCTTACCAGTGAATGTATTTGTGAGTTATCCCCTCCCTTCTGATCCTCAGCTGTGTCATGTGACCAGCACTCTGATTTCCAACTGACCCAGGACAGAAAGTCATTACTTCTCTATTAGGGATGAGCGAACCCGAACTGTACAGTTCGGGTTCGTACCGAATTTTGGGGTGTCCGTGACACGGACCCGAACCTGGACATTTTCGTAAAAGTCTGGGTTCGGGTTCGGTGTTCGTCGCTTTCTTGGCGCTTTTTGAAAGGCTGCAAAGCAGCCAATCAACAAGCGTCATACTACTTGCCCCAAGAGGCCGTCACAGCCATGCCTACTATTGGCATGGCTGTGATTGGCCAGAGCACCATGTGACCCAGCCTCTATTTAAGCTGGAGTCACATAGCACCGCCCGTCACTCTGCTCTGATCAGCGTAGGGAGAGGTTGCAGCTGCGACGTTAAGGCGAGATTAGGCAGTGATTAACTCATCCAAAAGACTTCATTCACTTATCGATCTGCAGCTGTGGATCATTGAACTGCTGCTATTCAACTGCTCACTGTTTTTAGGCTGCCCAGAGCATTTTTCAGTCACTTTTTTCTGGGGTAACCGGCGGCCATTTCGTGTCTTGTGGTGCGCCAGCACAAGCTGTCACCAAGTGCATTTAACCCTCAATGGTGTGGTTGTTTTTTGGCTAAATCCTACATCAGGGTCAAGCTGTCACACCAAGTGCATTTAACCAGCAATAGTGTGGTTATTTTTTGGCCATATCCTAGTCTAATTCTGTCAGTAATTGTATACCTGTCACCCAGCGCCTAAATAATAGGCCTCAAATTTATAGTCAGCTAAATCTGTGGTTATTGCTGTGGTTGGGCAAGTTATTTAGTGTCCGTCAAAGCACAGTTTTTGTTCTGGCTTGAAATACAATTCCCAATTTAGCAATTTCCCAATTTAGTGGTTTCTGCTGTATCAGAGCTATTTCAAATCTATCCCTAAAAGGGTATATCAGATTCAAGGTGCACATAGGGTCATTCTGAATAACTTCACACACACGCTACTGTGCATTTCCAAGTCTAATTCTGTCAGTAATTGTATACCTGTCACCCAGCGCCTAAATAATAGGCCTCAAATTTATAGTCAGCCAAATCTGTGGTTATTGCTGTGGTTGGGCAAGTTATTTAGTGTCCGTCAAAGCACAGTTTTTGTTCTGGCTTGAAATACAATTCCCAATTTAGCAATTTCCCAATTTAGTGGTTTCTGCTGTATCAGAGCTATTTCAAATCTATCCCTAAAAGGGTATATCAGATTCAAGGTGCACATAGGGTCATTCTGAATAACTTCACACACACGCTACTGTGCATTTCCAAGTCTAATTCTGTCAGTAATTGTATACCTGTCACCCAGCGCCTAAATAATAGGCCTCAAATTTATAGTCAGCTAAATCTGCGGTTATTGCTGTGGCTGGGCAAGTTATTTAGTGTCCGTCAAAGCACAGTTTTTGTTCTGGGTTGAAATACAATTCCCAATTTAGCAATTTCCCAATTTAGTGGTTTCTGCTGTATCAGAGCTATTTCAAATCTATCCCTAATAGGTTATATCAGATTCAAGGTGCACATAGGGTCATTCTGAATAACTGCACACACACGCTACTGTGCATTTCCAAGTCTAATTCTGTCAGTAATTGTATACCTGTCACCCAGCGCCTAAATAATAGGCCACAAATTTATAGTCAGCTAAATCTGTGGTTATTGCTGTGGCTGGGCAAGTTATTTAGTGTCCGTCAAAGCACAGTTTTTGTTCTGGGTTGAAATACAATTCCCAATTTAGCAATTTCCCAATTTAGTGGTTTCTGCTGTATCAGAGCTATTTCAAATCTATCCCTAAAAGGGTATATCAGATTCAAGGTGCACATAGGGTCATTCTGAATAACTGCACACACACGCTAATGTGCATTTCCAAGTCTAATTCTGTCAGTAATTGTATACCTGTCACCCAGCGCCTAAATAATAGGCCTCAAATTTATAGTCAGCTAAATCTGTGGTTATTGCTGTGGCTGGGAAAGTTATTTAGTGTCCGTCAAAGCACAGTTTTTGTTCTGGGTTGAAATACAATTCCCAATTTAGCAATTTCCCAATTTAGTGGTTTCTGCTGTATCAGAGCTATTTCAAATCTAACCCTAAAAGGGTATATCAGATTCAAGGTGCACATAGGGTCATTCTGAATAACTGCGCACACACGCTACTGTGCATTTCCAAGTCTAATTCTGTCAGTAATTGTATACCTGTCACCCAGCGCCTAAATAATAGGCCTCAAATTTATAGTCAGCTAAATCTGTGGTTACTGCTGTGCCTGTATTAGTGTAATACGGTACCTAAATAGATAGCCAGATAGTGTTAGTTGTCTTTAAAAAAAGGCCTGTATTTGAATTCAATACATTGGGTCAAATAATATTTTTGTTGTTGTGGTGAACGATAACAATGAGGAAAACATCTAGTAAAGGACGCGGACATGGTCGTGGTGGTGTTAGTGGACCCTCTGGTGCTGGGAGAGGATGTGGCCGTTCTGCCACAGCCACACGTCCTAGTGTACCAACTACCTCAGGTCCCAGTAGCCGCCATAATTTACAGCGATATATGGTGGGGCCCAATGCCGTTCTAAGGATGGTACGGCCTGAGCAGGTACAGGCATTAGTCAATTGGATGGCCGACAGTGGATCCAGCACGTTCACATTATCTCCCACCCAGTCTTCTGCAGAAAGCGCACAGATGGCGCCTGAAAACCAAGCCCATCAGTCTGTCACATCACCCCCATGCATACCAGGGAAACTGTCTGAGCCTCAAGTTATGCAGCAGTCTCTTATGCTGTTTGAAGACTCCGCTGGCAGGGTTTCCCAAGGGCATCCACCCAGCCCTACCCCAGCGGTGAAAGACATAGAATGCACTGACGCACAACCACTTATGTTTCCTGATGATGAGGACATGGGAATACCACCTCAGCATGTCTCTGATGATGACGAAACACAGGTGCCAACTGCTGCGTCTTTCTGCAGTGTGCAGACTGAACAGGAGGTCAGGGATCAAGACTGGGTGGAAGACGATGCAGGGGACGATGAGGCCCTAGACCCCACATGGAATGAAGGTCGTGCCACTGACTTTCACAGTTTGGAGGAAGAGGCAGTGGTGAGACCGAGCCAACAGCGTAGCAAAAGAGTGAGCAGTGGGCAAAAGCAGAACACCCGCCGCCAAGAGACTCCGCCTGCTACTGACGCTATATCTCTCTAACTGCACACTGGGTAAATGTAGTGGCGGCTGGGCCCCAGGTGGAGAGCTGTTTGTCGCACGTCCTTCCGCCGCCAAGGATCACAGGGCAACTTTCTTTGCCTCCTCTTGCCTCCTCCTCCTACTCGGCTTCCTCTCCTCTTCTTCCACCTGCTCATCCAGTCAGCCACACACCTTCACCACCAACTTCAGCACAGCCCGGGGTAAACGTCAGCAGGCCATTCTGAAACTCATATGTTTGGGGGACAGGCCCCCACACCGCACAGGAGTTGTGGCGGGGTATAGTACAACAGACCGACGAGTGGTTGCTGCCGGTGAGCCTCAAGCCCGGCCTGGTGGTGTGTGATAATGGGCGAAATCTCGTTGCAGCTCTGGGAATAGCCAGTTTGACGCACATCCCTTGCCTGGCGCATGTGCTGAATTTGGTGGTGCAGAAGTTCATTCACAACTACCCCGACATGTCAGAGCTGCTGCATAAAGTGCGGGCCGTCTGTTCGCGCTTCCGGCGTTCACATCCTGCCGCTGCTCGCCTGTCTGCGCTACAGCGTAACTTTGGCCTTCCCGCTTACCGCCTCATATGCGACGTGCCCACCAGGTGGAACTCCACCTTGCACATGCTGGACAGACTGTGCGAGCAGCAGCAGGCCATAGTGGAGTTTCAGCTGCAGCACGCACGGGTCAGTCGCACTACGGAACATCACCACTTCACCACCAATGACTGGGCCTCCATGCGAGACCTGTGTGCCCTGTTGCGCTGTTTCGAGTACTCCCCCAACATGGCCAGTGGCGATGACGCCGTTATCAGCGTTACAATACCACTTCAATGTCTCCTTGAGAAAACACTTAGGGCGATGATGGAAGAGGAGGTGGCCCAGGAGGAGGAGGAGGAGGAGGAGGAAGAGGGGTCATTTTTAGCACTTTCAGGCCAGTCTCTTCGAAGTGACTCAGAGGGAGGTTTTTTGCAACAGCAGAGGCCAGGTACAAATGTGGCCAGCCAGGGCCTACTACTGGAGGACGAGGATGAGGAGGAGGTGGAGGAGGATGAGGATGAAGCATGGTCACAGCGGGGTGGCACCCAACGCAGCTCGGGCCGATCACTGGTGCGTGGCTGGGGGGAAAGGCAGGACGATGACGATACGCCTCCCACAGAGGACAGCTTGTCCTTACCCCTGGGCAGCCTGGCACACATGAGCGACTACATGTTGCAGTGCCTGCGCAACGACAGCAGAGTTGCCCACATTTTAACGTGTGCGGACTACTGGGTTGCCACCCTGCTGGATCCACGGTACAAAGACAATGTGCCCACCTTACTTCCTGCACTGGAGCGTGATAGGAAGATGCGCGAGTACAAGCGCACGTTGGTAGACGCGCTACTGAGAGCATTCCCAAATGTCACAGGGGAACAAGTGGAAGCCCAAGGCCAAGGCAGAGGAGGAGCAAGAGGTCGCCAAGGCAGCTGTGTCACGGCCAGCTCCTCTGAGGGCAGGGTTAGCATGGCAGAGATGTGGAAAAGTTTTGTCAACACGCCACAGCTAACTGCACCACCACCTGATGCGCAACGTGTTAGCAGGAGGCAACATTTCACTAACATGGTGGAACAGTACGTGTGCACACCCCTCCACGTACTGACTGATGGTTCGGCCCCATTCAACTTCTGGGTCTCTAAATTGTCCACGTGTATTCAGCGCGGCAGGGGGCATCATTACAGACACACGCAGCCGCCTGTCTACAGCCAATGTGGACAAGCTGACGTTCATAAAAATGAACCAGGTATGGATCCCACAGGACCTGTCCATCCCTTGTGCAGATTAGACATTAACTACCTCCCCTTAACCATATATTATTGTACTCCAGGGCACTTCCTCATTCAATCCTATTTTCATTTTACCATTATATTGCGGGGCAACCCAAAGTTGAATGAACCTCTCCTCTGTCTGGGTGCCGGGGCCTAAATATCTGACAATGGACTGTTCCAATGTTGGGTGACGTGAAGCCTTATTCTCTGCTATGACATGCAGACTGATTCTCTGTTGACATGAAGCCAGATTCTCTGTTACGGGACCTCTCTCCTCTGCCTGGGTGCCTGGGCCTAAATATATGACAATGGACTGTTACAGTGGTGGGTGACGTGAAGCCTGATTCTCTGCTATGACATGCAGACTGATTCTCTGCTGACATGAAGCCAGATTCTCTGTTACAGGACCTCTCTCCTCTGCCTGGGTGCCACTGCCTGGGCCTAAATATCTGACAATGGACTGTTACAGTGGTGGGTGACGTGAAGCCTGATTCTCTGCTATGATATGAAGACTGATTCTCTGCTGACATGAAGCCAGATTCTGTGTTATGGGACCCCTCTCCTCTGCCTGGGTGCCGGGGCCTAAATTTATGACAATGGACTGTTACAGTGGTGGGTGACGTGAAGCCTGATTCTCTGCTATGATATGAAGACTGATTCTCTGCTGACATGAAGCCAGATTCTATGTTATGGGACCCCTCTCCTCTGCCTGGGTGCCAGGACCTAAATTTATGACAATGGACTGTTACAGTGGTGGGTGACGTGAAGCCTGATTCTCTGCTATGATATGAAGACTGATTCTCTGCTGACATGAAGCCAGATTCTGTGTTATGGGACCCCTCTCCTCTGCCTGGGTGCCGGGGCCTAAATTTATGACAATGGACTGTTACAGTGGTGGGTGACGTGAAGCCTGATTCTTTGCTATGATATGAAGACTGATTCTCTGCTGACATGAAGCCAGATTCTGTGTTATGGGACCCCTCTCCTCTGCCTGGGTGCCGGGGCCTAAATTTATGACAATGGACTGTTACAGTGGTGGGTGAGGTGAAGCCTGATTCTCTGCTATGATATGAAGACTGATTCTCTGCTGACATGAAGCCAGATTCTGTGTTATGGGACCCCTCTCCTCTGCCTGGGTGCCAGGACCTAAATTTATGACAATGGACTGTTACAGTGGTGGGTGACGTGAAGCCTGATTCTCTGCTATGATATGAAGACTGATTCTCTGCTGACATGAAGCCAGATTCTGTGTTATGGGACCCCTCTCCTCTGCCTGGGTGCCAGGACCTAAATTTATGACAATGGACTGTTACAGTGGTGGGTGACGTGAAGCCTGATTCTCTGCTATGATATGAAGACTGATTCTCTGCTGACATGAAGCCAGATTCTGTGTTATGGGACCCCTCTCCTCTGCCTGGGTGCCGGGGCCTAAATTTATGACAATGGACTGTTACAGTGGTGGGTGATGTGAAGCCTGATTCTATGCTATGATATGAAGACTGATTCTCTGCTGACATGAAGCCAGATTTTCTGTTACGGGACCTCTCTCCTCTGCCTGGGTGCCACTGCCTGTGCCTAAATATCTGACAATGGACTGTTCTAGTGGTGGGTGACGTGAAGCCAGATTCTCTGCTATGGGACCTCTCTCCAATTGATATTGGTTAATTTTTATTTATTTTATTTTTATTTTAATTCATTTCCCTATCCACATTTGTTTGCAGGGGATTTTCCTACATGTTGCTGCCTTTTGCAGCCCTCTAGCTCTTTCCTGGGCTGTTTTACAGCCTTTTTAGTGCCGAAAAGTTCGGGTCCCCATTGACTTCAATGGGGTTCGGGTTCGGGACGAAGTTCGGATCGGGTTCGGATCCCGAACCCGAACATTTCCGGGATGTTCGGCCGAACTTCTCGAACCCGAACATCCAGGTGTTCGCTCAACTCTATACTCTATTCATTCCTGAAACTGACATTGAGGCTCCCATAGGAATGCATAGAGAAACTGTCTTTCTGTCCACACATAAGATGCTGTGTTATTTGGAAAGTCAGAGTGTTGGTCACATGACACAGCCGAGGATCAGAAGAGAGGAGATAACTCACACATACAGTCACTGGTAAGAAAAATACCTTCACTACAGAATACATCATGTACCTTTCTAATAGAATAGAATGCATTATTTTTTGTGGGACTGCTTCTTTAATTCATGGAGAATGCAAATGGAAACTAAAACAGCTATGTCAGAAGTGGCAACAGATTTTCTTTAAAATCGTGGAGGTTAAGTAAACGCATATGTCCTTGTCTCCTAATGTTTGTTCTGTGTTTAAAAGGGAGTTAAACCACAAAAAATATGTATTACCTATCAGCACAATAGGTGATAAATAATGGATTGTGGGGGGATTTGACCACTAGGACCACCCAGTGATCCCAAAAAAGAGGGGTCCTCACCAAATGGAGGGGTAGCGCTCATGTCAACCCACCACTTTATTTTTTTCTATAGACCTGATGAAGCATGGTCTGCATCAGCCCTGTAATAGTGAAATAAGCAGTGGACCTACATGTGCACTACAGCCAGTTTCGGACTGGGGTGCCTAGGGCCCACCAGTGGAAATTATTCTAGGGGCCCACCCTACAGCTACCAAAAATAAATATTACTTGTTCATTATTCGGGCTCATGCACATGAATATTTGCAGTTTACAATACAGTGTCCAAAACAGAACAGTATTGTGCACTGTTCTACAAACCGGATTCCAAAAAAGTTGGGACACTAAACAAATTGTGAATAAAAACTGAATGCAATTATGTGGAGATGGCAAATGTCAATATTTTATTTGTAATAGAACGTAGATGACAGATCAAACGTTTAATCCGAGTAAATGTATCATTTTAACCACTTAGCGCTACGCTAACGCCGAAAGGCGTCATCGCGGCGGCTCTCCCAGGCTACGCTAACGCCAATAGGCGTCATCTCGCGTGAGCCGAGATTTCCTGTGAACATGCGCACGCAGACGCGCGCGTTCACAGGAACGGGAGGTAAGCGAGTGGATCTCCAGCCTGCCAGCGGCGATCGCTCGCTGGCAGGCTGGAGATGTGATTTTTTTAACCCCTAACAGGCATATTAGACGCTGTTTTGATAACAGCGTCTAATATACCTGCTACCTGGTCCTCTGGTGGTCCCTTTTGTTAGGATCGACCACCAGAGGACTCAGGCAGCTCACTAAAGTAGCACCAAACACCACAACACTACACTACACCCCCCCCTGTCACTTATTAACCCTTTATAAACCACTGATCAGCCCATATAGACTCCCTGATCACCCCCCTGTCATTGATCACCCCCCTGTCATTGATCACCCCCCTGTAAGGCTCCATTTAGAGGTCCGTATGATTTTTACGGATCCACGGATACATGGATCGGATCCGCAAAACGCATACGGACGTCTGAATGGAGCCTTACAGGGGGGTGATCAATGACAAGGGGGTGATCACGCATATAGACTTCCTGATCACTTCCCTGTCATTGATCACCCCCCTGTAAGGCTCCATTCAGACGTCCGTATGATTTTTACGGATCCACTGATACATGGATCGGATCCGCAAAACACATGCGGACGTCTGAATGGAGCCTTACAGGGGGGTGATCAATTACAGAGGAGTGATCACCCATATAGACTCCCTGATCACCTCCGTCATTGATCACCCCCCTGTAAGGCTCCATTCAGACATCCGTATGATTTTTACGGATCCACGGATACATGGATCGGATCCGCAAAACACATACGGACGTCTGAATGGAGCCTTACAGGGGGGTGATCAATGACAGAGGGGTGATCACCCATATAGACTTCCTGATCACCCCCTGTCATTGATCACCCCCCTGTCATTGATCACCCCCCTGTAAGGCTCCATTCAGACGTCCGTATGATTTTTACGGATCCACGGATACATGGATTGGATCCGCAAAACACATACGGACGTCTGAATGGAGCCTTACAGGGGGGTGATCAGTGACAGGGGGGTGATCACCCCATATACACTCCCTGATCACCCCCTGTCATTGATCACCCCCCTGTAAGGCTCCATTCAGACGTCCGTATGATTTTTTACGGATCCACGGATACATGGATCGGATCCGCAAAACACATGCGGACGTCTGAATGGAGCCTTACAGGGGGGTGATCAATGACGAAGGTGATCAGGGAGTCTATATGGGTGATCACCCCTCTGTCATTGATCACCCCCCTGTAAGGCTCCATTCAGACGTCCGCATGTGTTTTGCGGATCCGATCCATGTATCCGTGGATCCGTAAAAAATCATACGGACGTCTGAATGGAGCCTTACAGGGGGGTGATCAATGTCGAAGGTGATCAGGGAGTCTATATGGGTGATAACCCCTCTGTCATTGATCACCCCCCTGTAAGGCTCCATTCAGACGTCCGCATGTGTTTTGCAGATCCGATCCATGGATCCGTAAAAAATCATACGGATGTCTGAATGGAGCCTTACAGGGGGGTGATCAATGATGGGTGTGATCAATGACAGGGGGGTGATCACCCCATATAGATTCCCTGATCACCCCCCTGTCATTGATCACCCCCTGTAAGGCTCCATGTAGACATTTTTTGGGGCACAAGTTAGCGGAAATTTTTTGTTTGTTTTTGTTTTTTCTTACAAAGTCTCATATTCCACTAACTTGTGTCAAAAAATAAAATCTCACATGAACTCACCATACCCCTCACGGAATCCAAATGCGTAAATTTTTTTAGACATTTATATTCCAGACTTCTTCTGACGCTGTAGGGCCCCTAAAATGCCAGGGCAGTATAAGTACCCCACATGTGACCCCATTTTGGAAAGAAGACACCCCAAGGTATTCCGTGAGGGGCATATTGAGTCCATGAAAGATTGAATTTCTTGTCCCAAGTTAGCAGAAAGGGAGACTTTGTGAGAAAATACCCAAAAAATCTATTTCCGCTAACTTGTGCCAAAAAAAAAAATTCTAGGAACTCGCCATGCCCCTCACGGAATATCTTAGGGTGTCTTCTTTCCAAAATGGGGTCATATGTGGGGTATTTATACTGCCCTGGCATGTTAGGGGCCCGAAAGCGTGAGAAGAAGTCTGGGATCCAAATGTCTAAAAATGCCCTCCTAAAAGGAATTTGGGCCGCTTTGCGCATCTAGGCTGCAAAAAAGTGTCACACATGTGGTATCGCCGTACTCAGGAGAAGTTGGGGAATGTGTTTTGGGGTGTCATTTTACATATACCCATGCTGGGTGAGATAAATATCTTGGTCAAATGCCAACTTTGTATAAAAAAATGGGAAAAGTTGTCTTTTGCCGAGATATTTCTCTCACCCAGCATAGTTATATGTGAAATGACACCCCAAAACACATTCCCCAACTTCTCCTGAGTACGGCGATACCAGATGTGTCACACTTTTTTGCTGCCTAGGTGGGCAAAGGGGCACATATTCCAAAGAGCACCTTTCAGATTTCACAGGTCCTTTTTTACACATTTTGATTTCAAACTACTTACCACACATTAGGGCCCCTAGAATGCCAGGGCAGTATAACTACCCCACAAGTGACCCCATTTTGGAAAGAAGACACCCCAAGGTATTCCGTGAGGGGCATGGCGAGTTCCTATAATTTTTTATTTTTTGTCACAAGTTAGCGGAAAATGATGATTTTTATTTTATTTTTTCCCTTACAAAGTCTCATATTCCACTAACTTGTGACAAAAAAAAAAAATTCCAGGAACTCGCCATGCCCCTCACGGAATACCTTGGGGTGTCTTCTTTCCAAAATGGGGTCACTTGTGGGGTAGTTATACTGCCCTGGTAATTTAGGGGCCCTAATGTGTGCGAAGTAGTTTGAAATCAAAATCTGTAAAAAATGGCCGGTGAAATCCTAAAGGTGTTCTTTGGAATGTGGGCCCCTTTGCCCACCTAGGCTGCAAAAAAGTGTCACACATCTGGTATCGCCGTACTCAGGAGAAGTTGGGCAATGTGTTTTGGGGTGTCATTTTACATTTACCCATGCTGGGTGATATAAATATCTTGGTCAAATGCCAACTGTGTATAAAAAAAATGGGAAAAGTTGTCTTTTGCCAAGATATTTCTCTCACCCAGCATGGGTATATGTAAAATGACACCCCAAAACACATTTCCCAACTTCTCCTGAGTACGGCGATACCAGATGTGTGACACTTTTTTGCAGCCAAGGTGGGCAAAGGGGCACATATTCCAAAGTGCACCTTTCGGATTTCACCGGTCATTTTTTACACATTTCGATTGCAAAGTTCTTCTCACACATTTGGGCCCCTAAATTGCCAGGGCAGTATAACTACCCCACAAGTGACCCCATTTTGGAAAGAAGACACCCCAAGGTATTTCGTGATGGGCATAGTGAGTTCATGGAAGTTTTTATTTTTTGTCACAAGTTAGTGGAATATGAGACTTTGTAAGAAAAAAAAAGAAAAAAAAAAAATCATCATTTTCCGCTAACTTGTGACAAAAAACAAAAAGATATATGAACTCACTATGCCCATCAGCGAATACCTCAGGGTGTCTACTTTCCGAAATGGGGTCATTTGTGGGGGTTTTCTACTGTTTGGGCATTGTAGAACCTCAGGAAACATGACAGGTGCTCAGAAAGTCAGAGCTGCTTCAAAAAGCGGAAATTCACATTTTTGTACCATAGTTTGTAAACGCTATAACTTTTACCCAAACCATTTTTTTTTTACCCAAACATTTTTTTTTAATCAAAGACATGTAGAACAATAAATTTAGCGAAAAATTTATATATGGATGTCGTTTTTTTTGCACAATTTTACAACTGAAAGTGAAAAATGACATTTTTTTGCAAAAAAATCGTTAAATTTTGATTAATGACAGTAAAAATGTCAGCAGCAATGAAATACCACCAAATGAAAGCTCTATTAGTGAGAAGAAAAGGAGGTAAAATTCATTTGGGTGGTAAGTTGCATGACCGAGCAATAAACCGCTAAAGTTGTGGAGTGCCGATTTGTAAAAAAGGGCCTGGTCACTAGGGGGGTATAAACCTGTGGTCCTTAAGTGGTTAAAGGAAAAATACGTTGATTCAAATTTTCACTGTGTCAACAAATCCCCAAAAAGTTGGGACAATAAGAGGCTGGAATAAGTAAATTTGAGCATAACGAAGAGCTGGAAGACCAATTAACACTAATTAGGTCAATTGGCAACATGATTGGGTATAAAAAGAGCTTCTCAGAGTGGCAGTGTCTCTCAGAAGCCAAGATGGGTAGAGGATCACCAATTCCCACAATGTTGCGCAGAAAGATAGTGGAGCAATATCAGAATGGTGTTACCCAGCGAAAAATTGCAAAGACTTTGCATCTATCATCATCAACTGTGCATAACATCATCCGAAGATTCAGAGAATCTGGAACAATCTCTGTGCGTAAGGGTCAAGGCCGTAAAACCATACTGGATGCCCGTGATCTCCGGGCCCTTAAACGACACTGCACCACAAACAGGAATGCTACTGTAAAGGAAATCACAGAATGGGCTCAGGAATACTTCCAGAAACCATTGTCAGTGAACACAATCCACCGTGCCATCCGTCGTTGCCAGCTGAAACTCTACAGTGCAAAGAAGAAGCCATTTCTAAGCAAGATCCACCAGCTCAGGCGTTTTCACTGGGCCAGGGATCATTTAAAATGGAGTGTGGCAAAATGGAAGACTGTTCTGTGGTCAGACGAGTCACGATTCGAAGTTCTTTTTGGAAATCTGGGTCACCATGTCATCCGGACCAAAGAGGACAAGGACAACCCAAGTTGTTATCAACGCTCAGTTCAGAAGCCTGCATCTCTGATGGTATGGGGTTGCATGAGTGCGTGTGGAATGGGCAGCTTGCATGTCTGGAAAGGCACCATCAATGCAGAAAAATATATTCAGGTTCTAGAACAACATATGCTCCCATCCAGACGTCATCTCTTTCAGGCAAGACCCTGCATTTTTCAACAAGATAATGCCAGACCACATTCTGCATCAATCACAACATCATGGCTGCGTAGGAGAAGGATCCGGGTACTGAAATGGCCAGTCTGCAGTCCAGATCTTTCACCTATAGAGAACATTTGGCGCATCATAAAGAGGAAGGTGCAACAAAGAAGGCCCAAGACGATTGAACAGTTAGGGGCCTGTATTAGACAAGAATGGGAGAGCATTCCTATTTCTAAACTTGAGAAACTGGTCTCCTCGGTCCCCAGACGTCTGTTGAGTGTTGTAAGAAGAAGGGCAGATGCCACATAGTGGTGAAAATGGCCTTGTCCCAACTTTTTGGGGATTTGTTGACACCATGAAATTCTGATTCAACATATTTTTCCCTTAAAATGGTACATTTTCTCAGTTTAAACTTTTGTTCCGTGATTTATGTTCTATTCTGAATAAAATATTAGAAGTTGGCACCTCCACATCATTGCATTCAGTTTTTATTCACGATTTGTATAGTGTCCCAACTTTTTTGGAATCCGGTTTGTATATCAAATTGTATCTCATTAACCCTTTCCCGACCAGCGCAGTAATAGTACGGAGCAGCACCCGATCAGCTGCAGGGGACAGGCTGTTGCCGTTAGCCGGACCCCTGCCATATGACCGCGACATAGAATGGGTTTACTGCATGTGAGGGAGCCCATCGGGTCCCCGCGCTGCTGTGGCGGGGACCCGATGGGTGAGAAGGCAGCCCGATGCCGTGCAGAGGCTGCCCAATGCCTTGCACAGCATCTGGACCTGCCTTCTACGGGTGCCCAGGAGATCCAGCCTCAAAAAAAAAAAAAAATTTCAAGTAAAAAAAGAAAAACAAAACGCCCCTTTTCCCCGATTTTATAATAAAAAATAGAAAATGGTAACGACCGGCTCTATAAATATATCACATGATCCACCCCATCCGATAAACACCATAAAAAAAAATAAAAAAAAAATGTGTAAAAAAATGAATCATTTTTGTCACCTTACATCAAAAAACGTGCAACACCAAGCGATCAAAAAGGCGTATGACCCACAAAATGATACCAATGAAACTGTCACCTCATCCCGCAAAAAAGAGCCCCTACATAAGAAAAATCGCTCCCAAACGTTTCAAAGAAAAAAAAACCCTAACCCCTGATTTTATAATAAAAAATAGGAAAAAAAAGAAAAAACACACTTATTAGGTATCGCCGCATCTGTAACAACCAGCTCTATAAAAATATCACATGATTTAACCCCTCAGATGAACACCGTAAAAAAATTTAAATAAAAACTGTATATAAAAAAAGCCATTTTTATCACCTTACATCACAAAAATTGCAACACCAAGCGATCAAAAAAGAGTATGCCCCCCAAAATAGTACCAATCAAACCATGACCTCATCCCGCAAAAAATTAGACTTTACCTAAGGCTTCTTGCACACGAACATTTTTTTTCTCGTTTATGTTCCGTTTTTTGCGTTCCGTATACGGAACCATTCATTTCAATGGATCTGCAAAAAAAGTAAGGTACTCCGTATGCCTTTGGTTTCCGTATTTCCGTTCCGTTCAAAGATAGAACATGTCCTATTATAGTACTGTTCTATCACTGGCCAGCTGTTCCCTTCCGCAAAAAACGGAATGCACATGGACATCAGCTGTATTTTTTGCGGACCGCAAAATACTGAAAAAGCCACAAGGTCATGTGCAAAAAAACCTAAAACAATCGGTCAAAAAATTAAAAAGTTATGGCTCTCAGACTATGGAGACACTAAAACATCATTTTTTTGGTTTAAAAATTCCTATTATTGTGTAAAACTTAAATAAGAAAATGTATACATATTAGGTATTGCCACGTCCATAACGATCTGCTCTATAAAAATATCACACAACCTAACCCTTCAGGTGAACGCTGTAAAAATAAATAAATAAAAACTGTGCCAAAATTGCCAATTACCAAAAATCATATGTAGCCAAAAATGGTACCAATAAAAACGTCAATTCTTCCTGCAAAAAACGAGCCCCTGCACAAGATGATCGGCAGAAAAGTAAAAAAAAAAAAATAACACGTTCAGAAAATGGAGACAAAAAAACTATTACTTTTTCAAAAATGCTTTATTATGTAAAACTGAAACAAAGAAAGTAGACATATTTGGTATCATTGCATCTGTAACAACCTGTTCTATAAAAATAACACATGATCTACCCTGTCAGATGAATGTTGTAAGAAATAAAAAATAAAAACGGTGCCAAAACAGACTTTTTTATTATCTTGCCTCACAAAAAATGTAATATAGAGCAATTAAAAATCATATGTATGCACCGTCCCACTACCCTCGTGGGTACTGCAATGTTGTTGTATTGTACTTTTATATGCCTTTTATATAGCCTGTTGTTAAGCTGCAATATGTCATTATTATGCATCATCCCTGCCTACAGGTGTATTAGCATGCATTTACACTTAGCTCCCCACTAGGGGGAGATAACAACACCTCCCATATATATATAGCTTAGTTCAGGCCTAGCCAGTTGTCTAGACCAGATAACTTCCTATGACAGTTGAACACAGACTAACAGTATATGCAGCCTGTTATCTACATCCCTCGGCTATATCTCAGCTCTGAGCTGAAGCACTTGATCTATTCGGACTACTATTGTAAGGAGACCCCCAAAGGGTTATCGGACACCTCTTTTGAGCCTAAATCCGGATTACCAGGACCATTCCTGAGCCCTATTAACAGTAAGGCTACCATCTCCTTATCTCATATCTAGAGAGGGACCTACACCTGTCAGCAGAGGACTAGCAGCAGGTTTATCTCTGTACTGAGACTGTTTAATGCATTGGATGAACTGTTATCAAAAGTCATCTTCAGTAAAGTTCAACTTTGAGTTTCACCCTGTTTGCCTCAGAATCAATTCCTTTATTAACACTACAATAAATGGTTGTACCTCCATACAAAAGGTACTGGCGTCACGATTACAAAGGACATTGCCACTGGCACATTAATACAGACCATCAAGGGCACCTCAAACCACCATCTGGCCAGTGTCCCTTACACCAGAGTGTGCCCCAGAGAATTCCTGTGCCGTTCTCCTTTTCACTTGTGCAGGCCTGCCCAGGGATGACATAACCGTGAGTACTCAGAACTGTATTTACCTCGGCACACCTATTGCTCACATCGTGACCTCACATGTAATTCCCCTGCAAGGTCTGGCATACCGCATAATTAAAATTGGCGTTACTACGAACAGGATTTCTGATTATTATATCCTCTGTGCCTTTAATAACTGGACTTGTGCATTGTTGTATTTTTGTGCACTGCAATAATTGAAATTGGCGCTGTGTGAGAACTGGACTTTCAAAACCTTGCTTTATTGTGGATCGCCGATTGTGAATAAGCCCCAACTGTTTATTGCGTCTGTTGGGTCAAGGAATTGTTCAAACTGCTTAAAGACTGTCTGCATGTACTGTGCTATTCATCTACTACAAAACCACATCGTTAAAACTGCTAAATTGGGGATTTTTAAAAAGTCAGTAGGGCTGCTTGCTGTATTTGACTGGACTGTTTTGCATTCAAAATTGCCGCCTAACAAACTTGTAGTGATTTTCTGCGTCATCGCAGAGCAGCTTGGTGGGAAATTCAAAATTGTACACCCCTTCAGTGCCGAGAACGTTAGCACCACCCCCTTATACAAAGTGGTTATTCAAAGTGCCGCCTACCGAGTCTGTAACGGTCCGGGGAGGCCGTGCCGCGTGTGAAGTGTGGTACCGCCCCCTCTGCTGTGTCATCGTGCTGAAGAGACGCCGCGCACGGGACTTGCGTGACGTACTCTTGCGCTTCGCGAAATTTGGTACGGAGAGAGAGAGAGGAGGATCGGAACTCTCGGCCAGCCTCCACGGAGGGATAAAAGCAAGTACAAACCCCAATTTAAGTCCGCAATTAGTAAGGAACCGGTTATAAATCATAAGGGGACAGTTAATAACTGCAATAACCTCTGGTCTGCACTGGCTGATCGATTCTTAAAGGGCCATACACCCTCAACGGTTGCCCATAGCAACCATATACAAAAAGTGTGCAAAATCAAATTTAGCCTACAGCATTTAAGTAAACAGTCATTGCCATGTCTGTCCAGGAAGGAACCGCGCAGCTTGCCCTCAGCGGATCCCCTACAGCAGCTGCAGCTGGCCCCAGTTCACCATCAGCCGCTGCAGCAGCCAGCATGATGCCATTAACCATGCCTTACTACTTTGGGGCCCCTTGGTTCCCACGATACTCTGGTGAAACTCACACCCTAAGAGACTTTAAAGAGAAAATGTGTGCCTTGTTCAGATTGTACCCTGTTTCCACAGAGCAGCAAATGGAAATTCTTCTAGCCCAATTAGAAGGAGCCGCACTCCGGGAAGTGAAGTCCTGGCCTAGCTCTGAAAGAAGAACCCTGGGACAGATCTTTGAGAGACTCTGCACCACCTTTGAACCCAAGACCGTGTCAGAAGTCAAAATTAGGTTCTTCAGTACAAAACAACAAACCGGTGAGTCACTCAGAGACTTTGCATTATCATTACAAGAAGCCCTTAGAGCTGTGGTTCAGGTAGACCCCCGTGAGGCAGAGAACCAAGACAAAACTCTGAAAGAACAATTCATTGAAGGTGTTAACACTGACCATCTAAAAAGCCAGTTGAGAATGTTAGCTGCACAACACCCAAGTGTAACATTCATAGACTTTAAAGAGCTAGCCATTAGCATTCTAGGAAAGAGTCCGCAGCCAGAGCCTACTAAAATTGCTGAAGCTCCTGTCCATACGCCTGCTACCCCTTCCAAATGTTGTCCGGTAGCCAGTCAGGTAGCTCAATCTCCAGACCCTGATGCCGTAGCAGCTTTGACAGAACAAGTTAACTTTTTGACGAAAAGCCTGGAAAAGGTGTGTCAGAAATTAGAACAGTGGGAGAAGCCTTTATTATTGGAGGACTAGAGACCTGTACGAAAATAACTTTTCCCTCCTGACTACAAAGATATATATCCCAGAAGTCCTGGCGGGCACCCAAATGACCGCTCCAATGCCCGCAGGCGACCCATTTGCGCTTACTGTCATAAGATAGGACATACAGAACCAATGTGTTGGCATTTAAACAAGAAACCCTCGAGGCTGAGGACCGCCCCTCGAGTGGTAAACCAATAGGTCCATAAGATCCCAACTGGATACCCAGATATGTAGGATCCCGTCCAAAAGTAGCGATCCGAATTAACGGAATTCCCTTTGTCGCCCCACTGGACACCGGATCGCAGGTCACTACCATCTTACTGCCTGCATTTGATAAATACTGGGACCAGAACCAGCTTGCACAACCACCAGAATCCTGGTTGGAACTTACAGCTAGCAATGGGAAACCCGTACCAATACATGGTTATTGGGAACCCACTCTGCAAGTAGCAAAAACCACCCTACCTAGACAAGGTGTTATTGTTGTACAAGACGGAGACAAAGGTGGTTCTGCAGTGATCCTAGGAATGAATGTCCTTAGGAATTGCCACACTGAAATGCTTGAGGCATTACACCAATCTATGCCTAATGCTTCACCTGCCTCCAAAAGGAGCATACAACAAACCATCCGTGTGCTGAGAGCACAACAGAAATTCGCCAATGGCAAAGGAGAAATCTGCTGTGTCCGCATCCAAGGTAACCAGCCTGTGATCCTTAAACCAAATACAGAGACACTCTTATGGTGCCGTGCCGCCCAGGGAATTCAAGGTCAAGACTACCAAGCCATGGTAGAGCCCTTAGCGCTAGATGACCATCCTCTAGTCAGAGCCGCCAGGAGCTTAGTGACTGTTTCCCAAGGAAAAGTGCCTGTCTGTCTCATAAACTTGAATGATCACCATGTTACCCTCCATAAACATTATCCTGTTGCTCAGCTATTACAAGTCTTCCAAGTCCTCATTAAAGAGGACCTTTCATTGGTCCAAACATTGTGAACTAAGTATCATGACATATACAGTGGCTCCCAGGGATCTCACTGCACTTACTATTATCCCTGGGCGCTGCTCCGTTCTCCCGTTATGTCCTCTGGTATGTTCGGGGACTTGGTTATAGTAGGCGGAGTCTGCTCTTGATCTGCTGGGCGTCTCCATCTCCTAGGCTGTAGCGCTGGCCAATCACATCGCAGACCTCACAGCCTGGGAGAAAAAACCTCCCAGGCTGTGAGCTCTGTGCTGCGATTGGCCAGCGCTACAGCCTAGGAGAAGGAGACGCCCAGCAGAACAAGGGCAGACTCCGCCTACTATAACCAAGTCCCCTAAGTCTCTGCCTACTATAACCAAGTCCACGAACATACCAGAGGACATAACGGGAGAACGGAGCGGCGCCCAGGGATAATAGTAAGTGCAGTAAGATCTCTAGGCAACGTTGTATATGTCATGATACTTAGTTCACACCCATGAAAGGTCCTCTTTAACCACTTCAACCCCCCTAGCTGAAACCCCCTTAATGACCAGGCCACTTTTTACACTTCTGCACTACACTACTTTCACCGTTTATTGCTCGGTCATGCAACTTACCACCCAAATGAATTTTACCTCCTTTTCTTCTCACTAATAGAGCTTTCATTTGGTGGTATTTCATTGCTGCTGACATTTTTACTTTTTTTTGTTATTAATCAAAATTGAACAATTTTTTTGCAAAAAAATGACATTTTTCACTTTCAGTTGTAAAATGTTGCAAAAAAAACGACATCCATATATAAATTTTTCGCTAAATTTATTGTTCTACATGTCTTTGATAAAAAAAAATGTTTGGATAAAAAAAATGGTTTGGGTAAAAGTTATAGCGTTTACAAACTATGGTACAAAAATTTGAATTTCCGCTTTTTGAAGCAGCTCTGACTTTCTGAGCAGCTGTCATGTTTCCTGAGGTTCTACAATGCCCAGACAGTACAAACACCCCACAAATGACCCCATTTCGGAAAGTAGACACCCTAAGGTATTCACTGATGGGCATAGTGAGTTCATAGACCTTTTTATTTTTTGTCATAAGTTAGCAGAAAATGATGAATTTTTTTTCTTGCAAAGTCTCATATTCCACTAACTTGTGACAAAAAATAAAAACTTCCATGAACTCACTATGCCCATCACAAAATACCTTGGGGTGTCTTCTTTCCAAAATGGGGTCACTTGTGAGGTAGTTATACTGCCCTGGCATTTTAGGGGCCCAGATGCGTGAGAAGTAGTTTGAAATCAAAATCTGTAAAAAATGACCGGTGAAATCCGAAAGGTGCACTTTGGAATGTGTGCCCCTTTGCCCACCTAGGCTGCAAAAAAGTGTCACACATCTGGTATCGCCGTACTCAGGAGAAGTTGGGGAATGTGTTTTGGGGTGTCATTTTACATATACCCATGCTGGGTGAAAGAAATATCTTGGCAAAAGACAACTTTTCCCATTTTTTTTATACAAAGTTGGCATTTGACCAAGATATTTATCTCACCCAGCATGGGTATATGTAAAATGACACCCTAAAACACATTGCCCAACTTCTCCTGAGTACGGCGATACCAGATGTGTGACACTTATTTGCAGCCTAGGTGGGCAAAGGGGCCCACATTCCAAAGAGCACCTTTAGGATTTCACAGGTCATTTTTTACACATTTTGATTTCAAAATACTTACCACACATTATGGCCCCTAGAATGCCAGGGCAGTATAACTACCCCACAAGTGACCCCATTTTGGAAAGAAGACACCCCAAGGTATTCCCTGAGGGGCATGGTGAGTTCCTAGAATTTTTTATTTTTTGTCACAAGTTAGTGGAATATGAGACTTTGTAAGAAAAAAAAATAAAAAATCATCATTTTCCGCTAACTTGTGACAAAAAATTAAAAATTCTAGGAACTCGCCATGCCCCTCACGGAATACCTTGGGGTGTCTTCTTTTCAAAATGGGGTCACTTGTGGGGTAGTTATACTGCCCTGGCATTCTAGGGGCCCTAATGTGTGGTAAGTAGTTTAAAATCAAAATGTGTAAAAAAAGACCTGTGAAATCCGAAAGGTGCTCTTTGGAATGTGTGCCCCTTTGCCCACCTAGGCGGCAAAAAAGTGTCACACATGTGGTATCACCGTACTCAGGAGAAGTTGGGGAATGTGTTTTGGCATGTAATTTTACATATACCCATGCTGGGTGAGAGAAATATCTTGGCAAAAGACAACTTTTCCCATTTTTTTATACAAAGTTGGCATTTGACCAAGATATTTATCTCACCCAGCATGGGTATATGTAAAATGACACTCCAAAACACATTGCCCAACTTCTCCTGAGTATGGTGATACCACATGTGTGACACTTTTCTGCAGCCTAGATGCGCAAAGCGGCCCAAATTCCTTTTTAGGAGGGCATTTTTAGACATTTGGATCCCAGACTTCTTCTCACGCTTTCGGGCCCCTAAACTGCCAGGGCAGTATAAATACCCCACATGTGACCCCATTTTGGAAATAAGACACCCCAAGGTATTCAATCAGGGGCATGGCGAGTTCATAGAATTTTTTTTTTTTTGGCACAAGTTAGCGGAAATAGATTATTTTTTTTTTCTCACAAAGTCTCCCTTTCCGCTAACTTGCAACAGAAATTTCAATCTTTCATGGACTCAATATGCCCCTCACGGAATACCTTGGGGTGTCTTCTTTCTGAAATGGGGTCACATGTTGGGTATTTATACTGCCCTGGCATTTTAGGGGCCCTAAAGTGTGAGAAGAAGTCTGTAATATAAATGTCTAAAAAATTTTATGCATTTGGATTTCGTGAGGGGTATGGTGAGTTCATGTGAGATTTTATTTTTTGACACAAGTTAGTGGAATATGAGACTTTGTAAGAAAAATAAAATAAAAATAAAATATCTATTTCCGCTAACTTGTGCCCCAAAAAATGTCTAAATGGAGCCTTACAGGGGGTGATCAATGACAGGGGGGTGATCAGGGAATCTATATGGGTGATCACCCCCCTGTCATTGATCACCGCCCTGTAAGGCTCCATTCAGACGTCCGTATGTGCTTTGCGGATCCGATCCGTGGATCCGTAAAAATCATATGGACGTCTGAATGGAGCCTTACAGGGGGGTGATCAATGACAGGGGGGTGATCAGGGAATCTATATGCGTGATCACCCCCCTGTCATTGATCACCCCCCTGTAAGGCTCCATTCAGACGTCCGTATGTGTTTTGCGGATCCGATCCGTGGATCCGTAAAAATCATACGGACGTCTGAATGGAGCCTTACAGGGGGGTGATCAATGACAGGGGGGTGATCAGGGAATCTATATGGGTGATCACCCCCTGTAAGGCTCCATTCAGACGTCCGTATGTGTTTTGCGGATCCGATCCATGTATCCGTGGATCCATAAAAATCATACGGACGTCTGAATGGAGCCTTACAGGGGGGTGATCAATGACAGGGGGTGATCAGGGAATCTATATGGGTGATCACCCGCCTGTCATTGATCACCCCCCTGTAAGGCTCCATTCAGACGTCCGTATGTGTTTTGCGGATCTGATCCATGTATCCGTGGATCCGTAAAAATCATACGGATGTCTGAACGGAGCCTGACAGGGGGGTGATCAATGACAGGGGGGTGATCAATGACAGGGGGGTGATCAGGGAGTCTATATGGGGTGATCAGGGGTTCATAAGGGGTTAATAAGTGACCAGGGGGGTGTAGTGTAGTGTAGTGGTGTTTTGTGGTACTTTACACAGCTACCTGTGTCCTCTGGTGGTCGATCCAAACAAAAGGGACCACCAGAGGACCAGGTAGCAGGTATATTAGACGCTGTTATCAAAACAGCATCTAATATACCTGTTAGGGGTTAAAAAAATCGCATCTCCAGCCTGCTGGAGAACCTGTCTCTTACCTTCCGTCACTCTGCGCAGACCTGCCGCCTCCGGACCGCGGATCTGCGTTAGGCGGTCTGGAGGCGGTTAAACATGGACTCAAGATCAAACCATCTAAGTGCTACCTGCTGAAGCCAGAAGTCAAGTACTTGGGACATGTTGTCAGTGGAGAAGGTGTTAAACCAGATCCTGAAAAGTTAGCTGCAGTCCGGAATTGGCCTACTCCTACTACAGTAAAAGAGGTGAGACGTTTCCTTAGTTTTGCAGGATACTACAGACGCTTCATCCCTCACTTCGCCCAGATTGCTGAGCCAATTCAGGAACTTCTAAGAGGACACCCAAAGAAATACCAGAAGACGCAGATACCTGTGGAGTGGAATGAAGACAGGGAAATTGCCTTCCAGCTCTTGAAGAAGAAGCTGACCGAACCACCTGTTTTGGGATATCCAGATTACCAACAGCCCTTTCATCTCTACACTGATGCCAGCCAGAAAGGCCTGGGAGCTGTCCTGTCTCAAGTGCAAGAAGGTAAAGAGAGAATGATTGCTTATGCTAGCAGATCCCTGAAAGGAGTTGAAAGGAACTAAAGCTCTTTCAAGTTAGAGTTCCTCGCACTTGTGTGGGCTGTCACCGAAAAATTTAAGGATTACCCTGCAGCAACTCCCTTCATAGCTTTCACTGATAACAACCCACTTGCGCATCTCAATACAGCCAAGATAGGTGCCTTAGCAAGGCGTGAGGCCCATCTTTGTTCTAACTACAACTTCACTGTAAAATACAGAACGGGCAAATCCAACGAGAATGTAAATGCCTTATCTCGCCTGCCTACCAAAGAAGATCCAACTACAAACGTAGATGACTGGGAAGAAGTGGAGATGCCTAATTTCTACAAAAACTTTGCCCAACAAAGCATCCTCTCAATCAAAAACAAGAGTCCTAAATCCCCATCTACAGAACAATCCTAAATCCCAAAGGAGAGATGGATCAAACTTTAGTCAGAAAGTAGAGTAATCGGAGAACTACATGACTTCCTCACCAGTGGAAGAACACCTGAGAGAATCCGCAGAAGAAATGCAGACCCAGAACTGTTGACGCTGTGGAGACACCGAAAACAACTCTTTCTGCAGAAGGGCTTACTATTGAGAAGAAGCCTGGATCCAGTTACCTATGACAGGGTATACCAAATCCTAATCCCCCGTCGAGATGCAAGCATCATTCTTGAGATGTACCATGACAAATCAGGACACTTTGGCGTGCAGAAGACAGAAGCTACCATCTGTAGACGATTCTATTGGGTTGGAATGCGAGAAGACATTGAGAAGTGGTGTCGAGAGTGTTCCGTCTGTGCTATTGGACGAGGTGAAAAGCATGACCAAAAAGCACCCTTACATTCTATTGTAAGCCACAAACCATTGGAGATTGTTGCAATTGACCATGTGAAGCTGGAACCAAGTCGCTCAGGTTACACATACGCTATGACCATCATTGACCACTACACCAAATTCGTTGTAGCCGTACCTGTTAAGGAATTGACCGCTAAAACAACTGCAGATGCCTTCTGGAAACATTTCCTGTTACCATATGGATGTCCAGAGAAAATCCTTACAGATCAAGGATCTGCCTTTGAGTCGCAACTCTTCAAAGAACTGTGTTCACTTCACAATTGCCAGAAAATCAGAACAACAGCTTACCATCCCCAAGGTAATGGACTTTGTGAAAAAATTAACCAGGCCCTAATAGAAATGCTTAGAGCTGTGCCACCTGCTACCAGAAATGATTGGCCTACTCTTCTACCTCAGCTGATGTATACCTATAATAATACCGTTCACTGTTCCACGGGGTATACACCTTACTATCTCATGTTTGGACGACAAGGTAAACTACCTGCTGAACATACTTTGGACGTTCAAGTGCCAGATGCCATCAACCCATTGCCAACCCATTTCACTCACCCTGATTGGGTGAGTGAACACCAAAGGCATCTAGCTGATGCACAAGAAATTGTTCACCACCGCATGGAACATGCTCACAAAAAAAAGCAAAAAGACTATGATCAATCTGCCAGAGCAGAGCCTCTTAAAATTGGTGATTTATGTGTGGCTGAAAAACAACCATCGCACCAGCGAATTGGATAGTAAGTGGGAAAGAGTTCCCTACATCATTTCAGCTATTCCTAATCCAGCAACTGACACTTATGAGATCACCAGAGAAAACAAATTACCTCAAATAGTTCATCGCAATCGCTTGAAATTGTGTAACAAAGAGAAAGATACTCCAAGAGAAATCCTTCCAGATTGTTACAGAGGAACAGCAACCTCCGGTTCAAGTGCCTGAACTACCAGCTTAGTCTGTAGAGCCTATACAAACTGTTGAAAGACTAATGAAAGAAACAGATCTACTACAATGGTTCCCTACACCCTGGTTAAACATTGTTGTGCCTGCACCAGTCAGTACAGTGTCACATCAGCCAGAGGAACCACCTCAAGAAGAAGTTCTGGAAGTACAAGAAACTCCAGAAATACCAAGTTCCCCTGAGCCAAGGTTAGAAGAAGAACCCCTACTTCGCAGATCCAGTCGGATTACTAAGGGACAGCCACCTGTTCATTATAGGGAATATTTACTTCAGAATCAATGGAGAGACCTTCCAGATACTCCAGTCTAATGTGGATTACAAATTTCACTTTTTGATGAGACTACAGAGCCTGAGTAAGAGACTTCTTGACTCTGATTATTTGTCTTACTCAAAGGACTCTCTATAGTCTTCTTTGTGTTTAGTTGATGCAACGTTCAATCCTGTGCCTAGAAATGGACTCTAACGCATCTGAGCCTCTGTGTTTATTCATCATCGTTACATCCCCTATGCTCAGGGAACGGACTCATGCCCTGTGAGCCTCCTGATTTTCACCCATATTCATTATTTTCCCCATTATGGACCATCCTGGTATTATTGTTCTGCTGTGCCAGGTCAGCGCCCCTGTTTATCAGTCTTCAGAGAGAAAAAGAACCAACGCCCCTTTTCACTTGTTTACCAATTGTGATGATTGCCTGATATTTACAATTGCGCCTAACTAATTGCTTTTCAGCTCTCAAGAAAAAGTATTTATATGGGTTATGGTACTGTTCTATATGCCTGCAGGATTGTTCTCTTTTTTATTTTTAGGAGACCCTCATCTTCGTGTCGAGGCGGACACAGGTTAAACAAGAGGGGTATGCAGCATCCCACTACCCTCGTGGGTACTGCAATGTTGTTGTTTTGTACTTGTATATGCCTTTTATATAGCCTGTTGTTAAGCTGCAATATGTCATTATGCATCATCCCTGCTAACAGGTGTATTAGCATGCATTTACACTTAGCTCACCACTAGGGGGAGATAACAACGCCTCCCATATATATAGCTTAGTTCAGGCGTAGCCAGTTCAGTCTAGACCAGATAACTTCCTATGACAGTTGAACACAGACTAGCAGTATATGCAGCCTGTTATCTACATCCCTCGGCTATATCTCAGCTCTGAGCTGAAGCACTTGATCTATTCAGACTACTATTGTAAGGAGACCCCCATAGGGTTATAGGACCTTTGGACTCCACCGTGAAGGATATCTCAGCCTTTGGCGACTTCACAAGCCTAAATCCGGATTACCAGGACCATTCCTGAGCTCTATTAACAGTAAGGCTACCATCTCCTTATCTCATATCTAGAGAGGGACCTACACCTGTCAGCAGAGGACTAGCAGCAGGTTTATCTCTGTACTGAGACTGTTTAATGCATTGGATGAACTGTTATCAAAAGTCATCTTCAGTAAAGTTCAACTTTGAGTTTCACCCTGCTTGCCTCAGACTCAATTCCTTTATTAACACTATAGTAAATGGTTGTACCTCCATACAAAAGGTACTGGCGTCATGATTACAAAGGACATTGCCACTGGCACATTAATACAGACCACCAAGGGCACCTCAAACCCACATCTGGCCAGTGTCCCTTACACCAGAGTGTGCCCCAGAGAATCCTTGTGCCATTCTCCTTTTCACTTATGCAAGCCTGCCCAGGGACGACAAACTGTGAGTAACCAGACCTGTATTTACCTTGGCCCACCTATTGCTCACACTGTGACCTCACACATAATTCCCCTGCAAGGTCTGGCATACCGCATGTACCCCACAATAGTACCCATAAAACTGTCACCTTATCCCATAGTTTCCAAAATGGGGTCACTTTTTGGAGTTTCTATTGTAGGGCTGCATCAGGGGGGGCAACAAATGGGACATGGTGTCTAAAAACTAGTCGAGCAAAATCTGCCTTCCAAAAACCATATGTCGTTCCTTTCCTTCTGCGCTCTGCCATGTGCCCTTACATCAGTTTACGACCACATGTGGGGTGTTTCTGTAAGGCCTCATGCACACGACCGTTGCTTTATTCCGTGTCCGTTGCGCCATTTTTCCTGATTTTCTGCGAACCCATTGATTTTGAATGGGTCCGTTGAACACTCGGCTAATGCACCGTTTGCCATCCGCGTCCGTGATCCTTGGTTCCAGTCCATCATAAAAATATAACCTGTCCTATTAATTTCGCGGAAAACGGTTTGCGGCCCCATTCAAGTCAATGGGACCGCTAAAAAACGCGGAGGCACACAAGATTGTAATCCGCGTCCGTTTTTTTCCTATCATTTGCATGGCAAACCTGTCTTAGACTTTTTTTTACATTCCTTTATGTCTGGTGGTCCTCCAAAAATAAAGGAAGACACACGGAAACAGAAACGGATCACGGAACAACGGAACCCCATTTTGTGGACCACTAAAAACAACTGTCGTGTGCATGAGGCCTAAACCACAGAATCAGGGTAATAAATATTGACCTTTCTTTGGCTGTTAACCCTCGATGTGTTAAAGAAAAAAAATTGAAACTCTGAAAAGTGAAATTTAGAAATGTAATCTCCATATTCCTTTAATTCTTGTGGAACACCTAAAGGGTTAAAAAAAAAAAGTTAGTAAAATCAGTTTTGAGTAGCTTGAGGGGTGTAGTTTCTACAATGGGGTCATTTATGGGGGGTTTCCACTATGTAAGCCCCACAAAGTGACTTCAGACCTGAACTGGTCCTTAAAAAGTGGGTTTGGGAAATTTTCTAAAAAATTTTAAGAATTGCTTCTAAAATTCTAAGCCTTCTAACGTCTTAAAAAAATAAAATGACATTTACAAAATAATGCCAACATAAAGTAGACATATGGGGAATGTTAAGTAATAAATATTTCTATGAGGTATCACTTTCTGTTTTAAAAGCAGAGATATCAAAATTTTGAAAATTGCTAATTTTTCAAAATTTTTGGTAAATTTGGGATTTTTTTATAAATAAAGGTGAAATATATTGACTCAAATCATGACTTACAATGTGTCGCGAGAAAACAATCTCATAATGGCTTGGATAAATAAAAGTGTTCCACAGTTATTACCACATAAAGTGACACAGGTCAGATTTGCAAAAAATGGCCTGGGCAGGAAAGTGAAAACTGGCCCGGGGTTGAAAGGGTTAAGCAACTCATTGTAGTTGATAACCTAATCCAGTGTTTCCCAACCAGTGTGCCTCCAGCTGTTGTAAAACTACAACTCCCAGCATGCCCGGACAGCCTTTGGCTGTGCGGGCATGCTGGGAGTTGTAGTTTTGCAACAGCTGGAGGCACACTGGTTGGGAAACACTGACCTAATCTGTCAAGGTCCCTTTACACAGGGCGACAGAGCAGGAGATTGCTATGAAGGAAGCGTTCCTTCCCGACAATTGCCTGCTCTTTAACCACTTAAGGACCACAGGTTTATACCCCCCTAGTGACCAGGCCCTTTTTTACAAATCGGCACTCCACAACTTTAGCGGTTTATTGCTCGGTCATGCAACTTACCACCCAAATGAATTTTACCTCCTTTTCTTCTCACTAATAGAGCTTTCATTTGGTGGTATTTCATTGCCGCTGACATTTTTACTTTTTTTGTTATTAATCGAAATTTAACGATTTTTTTGCAAAAAAATGACATTTTTCACTTTCAGCTGTAAAATTTTGCAAAAAAAACGACATCCATATATACATTTTTCACCAAATTTATTGTTCTACATGTCTTTGATAAAAAAAAAATGTTTGGGCAAAAAAAAAATTGTTTGGGTAAAAGTTATAGCATTTGCAAACTATGGTACAAAAATGTGAATTTCCGCTTTTTGAAACAGCTCTGACTTTCTGAGCACCTGTCATAATTCCTGAGGTTCTACAATGCCCAGACAGTAGAAAACCCCCACAAATGACCCCATTTCGGAAAGTAGACACCCTAAGGTATTCGCTGATGGGCATAGTGAGTTCATAGAACTTTTTATTTTTTGTCACAAGTTAGCGGAAAATGATGATGATTTTTTTTTTTTTATTTTTTCTTACAAAGTCTCATATTCCACTAACTTGCGACAAAAAATAAAAAATTCTAGGAACTCGCCATGCCCCTCACGGAATACCTTGGGGTGTCTTCTTTCCAAAATGGGGTCACTTGTGGGGTAGTTATACTGCCCTGGCAATTTAGTGGCCCAAATGTGTGAGAAGTACTTTGCAATCAAAATGTGTAAGAAATGACCGGTGAAATCCAAAAGGTGCACTTTGGAATATGTGCCCCTTTGCCCACCTTGGCAGCAAAAAAGTGTGACACATCTGGTATCGCCGTACTCAGGAGAAGTTGGGGAATGTGTTTTGGGGTGTCATTTTACATATACCCATGCTGGGTGACAAAAATATCTTGGTCAAATGCCAACTTTGTATAAAAAAATGGGAAAAGTTGTCTTTTGCCAAGATATTTCTCTCACCCAGCATGGGTATATGTAAAATGACACCCCAAAACACATTCCCCAACTTCTCCTGAGTACGGCGATACCACATGTGTGACACTTTTTTGCTGCCAAGGTGGGCAAAGGGGCACATATTCCAAAGTGCACCTTTCAGATTTTGCAGGCCATTTTTTACACATTTTGATTGCAAGGTACTTCTCACACATTTGGGCCCCTAAATTGCCAGGGCAGTATAACTACGCCACAAGTGACCCCATTTTGGAAAGAAGACACCCCAAGGTATTCCGTGAGGGGCATGGCGAGTTCCTAGAATTTTTTATTTTTTGTCACAAGTTAGCGGAAAATGATGATTTTTTATTTTTTATCTTTTTTCCTTACAAAGTCTCATATTCCACTAACTTGCGACAAAAAATAAAAAATTCTAGGAACTCGCCATGCCCCTAACGGAATACCTTGGGGTGTCTTCTTTCCAAAATGGGGTCACTTGTGGCGTAGTTATACTGCCCTGGCAATTTAGGGGCCCAAATGTGTGAGAAGTACTTTGCAATCAAAATGTGTAAAAAATGGCCGGTGAAATCCGAAAGGTGCACTTTGGAATATGTGCCCCTTTGCCCACCTTGGCATCAAAAAAGTGTCACACATCTGGTATCGCCGTACTCAGGAGAAGTTGGGGAATGTGTTTTGGGGTATCATTTTACATATACCCATGCTGGGTGAGAGAAATATCTTGGCAAAAGACAACTTTTCCCATTTTTTTATACAAAGTTGGCATTTGACCAAGATATTTTTGTCACCCAGCATGGGTATATGTAAAATGACACCCCAAAAAACATTCCCCAACTTCTCCTGAGTACGGCGATACCAGATGTGTCACACTTTTTTGCTGCCAAGGTGGGCAAAGGGGCACATATTCCAAAGTGCACCTTTCAGATTTTGCAGGGCATTTTTTACACATTTTGATTGCAAAGTTCTTCTCACACATTTGGGCCCCTAAATTGCCAGGGCAGTATAACTACGCCACAAGTGACCCCATTTTGGAAAGAAGACACCCCAAGGTATTCCGTGAGGGGCATGGCGAGTTCCTAGAATTTTTTATTTTTTGTCGCAAGTTAGTGGAATATGAGACTTTGTAAGGAAAAAAGAAAAAAAAAAGAAAAATCATCATTTTCCGCTAACTTGTGACAAAAAAAAAAAAATTCTAGGAACTCGCCGTGCCCCTCACGGAATACCTTGGGGTGTCTTCTTTCCAAAATGGGGTCACTTGTGGCGTAGTTATACTGCCCTGGCAATTTAGGGGCCCAAATGTGTAAGAAGTACCTTGCAATCAAAATGTGTAAAAAATGGCCGGTGAAATCCGAAAGGTGCACTTTGGAATATGCGCCCCTTTGCCCACCTTGGCATCAAAAAAGTGTGACACATCTGGTATCGCCGTACTCAGGAGAAGTTGGGGAATGTGTTTTGGGGTGTCATTTTACATATACCCATGCTGGGTGAGAGAAATATCTTGGCAAAAGACAACTTTTCCCATTTGTTTTATACAAAGTTGGCATTTGACCAAGATATTTATCTCACCCAGCATGGGTATATGTGAAATGACACCCCAAAACACATTCCCCAACTTCTCCTGAGTACGGCGATACCACATGTGTGACACTTTTTTGCAGCCTAGATGCGCAAAGCGGCCCAAATTCCTTTTAGGAGGGCATTTTTAGACATTTGGATCCCAGACTTCTTCTGGCTCTTTAGGGCCCCTAAAAAGCCAGGGCAGTATAAATACCCCACATGTGACCCCACTTTGGAAAGAAGACACCCCAAGGTATTCAATGAGGGGCCTGGCGAGTTCATCGAAATTTTTTTTTGGCCATAATTTAGCAAAAAAAAATTTTTTTTGTTTTTTTCTCACAAAGTGTCACTTTCCGCTAACTTAGGACAAAAATTTAAATCTTTCATAGACTCAATATGCCCCTCAGCAAATACCTTGGGGTGTCTTCTTTCCAAAATGGGGTGAGTTGTGGGGTGTTTGTACTGCCCTTGCATTTGAGGGTCTCCGCAATCATTACATGTATAGGCCAGCATTAGGAGTTTCTGCTATTCTCCTTATATTGAGCATACAGGTAATGAGATTTTTTTTTCCGTTCAGCCTCTGGGCTGAAAGAAAAAAATGAACGGCACAGATTTCTTCATTCGCATCGATCAATGTGGATGAAAAAATCTCTGCCCAAAAAAAAAAAAGGAGGGGAAAGGCGTCTGCCAGGACATAGGAGCTCCGCCCAACATCCATACCCACTTAGCTCGTATGCCCTGGCAAACCAGATTTCTCCATTCGCATCAATCGATGTGGATGAATAAATCATTGCCGGGATTATTATTTTTTTACATACAAAGTGTTTGCCAAAGCATAGGAACGCCGCCTCCTCCTCAGCTCGTATGCTTCGGCAAACGTATCTGTTACTGCAGAGTAGAAATCTCGTCTTGCAGCGCCGCATACACCGACTTGCGTGTAATCTGACAGCAGCGCAATGCTTCTGTCAGAATGCACATCAGTGCTGCAGCTGCTTGATCGCTTGGTCCACCTGGAAGGTAAAAAAACAAAAAAAACAAAAAAGAAAAAACCAGGCCGCAACGCAATAATTTTATTAACATTAACTTTAGAGAACATTAACTTTTCTAAACTTTTGAAACAGAACAATAACTTTTTTGCTTACCGGTGATTTTTTCTTTTCTTTTTTTTTTTCTTTTTTTACCTTTATTGGACAAACCTCTCCTTCCCCATGGGACAATGTGCAAAGCGCAAATCGCCCAAACATGTGGCGAAGTGCATTATGCACTTTGTCCCAGGTGAAAGGAGAGGTTTGTGGCAGCTCTGTGTGAAAGGGCCCTAAGACCCCTGTGTGCCTGTCCTGTGTACGCAATCCCTATGCTAATAGTGTACCTGAGTGTGGAACTTGCGGAAACACTCCCCTATGCATAGGGCAGGCTGGTCAGGACAGTCAGGACAAAAAAAGGTGGTGTCACGCCTTATTCCACCCCTGCTACAGACACGACATCTTTTTCTTGTGGAACGTTGAGTTGGGGTACCAGGATAGACAGACGGGAAGTGTCTGCCATGTAGCCGGCTCACTACATCAGGGCCTTGGGGCACGGACCCTCCTGGATACAGGATTTCCGAAATGATCTCTTCCTGGAATTTTAGGAAGGATCCTGTTCTCCCAGCCTTACTGTAGAGAACAAAACTATTGTACATCGCCAATTGGATCAAATAAACAGACACCTTCTTATACCAGCGTCTGGTGCGTCGGGACACTAAATAGGGAGCCAACATCTGGTCATTGAAGTCCACCCCTCCCATCTGAAGGTTATAGTCGTGGACAGAGAGGGGTTTCACAATGACTCCAGTTGCCCGTTCAATTTGGACAGTCGTGTCTGCGTGAATGGTGGACAGAAGGTAAACGTCCCTCTTGTCCCTCCACTTCACCGCGAGCAGTTCTTGGTCACACAAGGCAGCCCTCTCCCCCCGTGCAAGTCGGGTACTAACGAGCCGTTGGGGGAAGCCCCGGCGACTAGGTCGCGCGGTACCACAGCATTGAATTCCGACTATATGTAAGTGCCGAAAGAGGGCCACGCTTGAGTAAAAATTGTCCACGTATAAGTGGTACCCCTTGTGGAATAAGGGTGACACCAAGTCCCAGACAATCTTGCCACTGCTCCCCAGGTAGTCAGGACATCCGACCGGCTCCAGTTTTGAGTCTTTTCCCTCATAGACCCTAAAACGATATGTATAGCCTGTGGCCCTTTCACAGAGCTTATACAGTTTGACCCCATACCGGGCGCGCTTGCTGGGGATGTACTGTTTTATGCCAAGGCGCCCGGTAAAATGTACTAGGGACTCGTCTATGCAGATGTTTTGATTAGGGGTATACGCATCTGCAAATCTGGATGACAAATGGTCTATGAGGGGCCGAATTTTGTGGAGCCGGTCATAAGCAGGGTGGCCTCTTGGATGACAGGTGCTATTGTCCGCAAAATGCATAAAGCACATGATGACCTCAAAACGTGCCCTAGACATTGCAGCAGAGAACATGGGCATGTAATGTATTGGGTCTTTAGACCAATATGACCGCAATACATTTTTTTTTGTTAGACCCATGCTGAGGATAAGGCCCAAAAAAATTTTAAACTCGGAAACAGTGACTGGTTTCCACCGGAAAGGCTGGGCATAGAAGCTTTCCGGATTGGCGGTAATAAACTGTGTGGCGTAGCGGTTGGTTTCAGCCACAACTAGGTCATAGAGATCCGCGGTGAAGAACAGCTCAAAAAACTGAAGGGCCGATCCTAAATGAGCCGTCTCCACGCGAACTCCAGACTGGGCGGTGAAAGGGGGCAATACGGGTGCGGCGGAATCAGGGGATTGCCAATTAGGATTTGCCAGCACCTCTGGGAGACTAAGGGTTCTACGGGCCTGTGAACGCGGTGGCTGCGACGGGGGAGTTATTGCACGTGCCACCGTACCAGCTGGAACTGCCCTTCTGGTGCTCGCCACTTCACCAGGGACTACGGCAGTGCTGGTAGAAGGTCCAGGCTGTGCTGCGCTGCTGGTGTATGCCGCACCATAAACAAGATCAGCGCTAGCACCACTCTGCTGCAAATGAGGATCATCATGCAGGGTAGGCAGAACTCTTACATGGGATCGGGTACGTCTGGCCGTAGCAGGGACCTCTACCTCGTCATCCTCACTAGCCGTTAGAGTGCCACTGCTGTCTACAGGTTCATATTCTGAACCACTGGATTCAGCGGATAAGGCGTCTCCATCGCTTTCATCCATCACGGTCAGAATCCTGTAGGCCTCTTCAGCGGAATACCCCTTGTTTGACATTTTGGGTTCACTAAATTTAGGGGGTATTCCTCTGAGACTACCCAGGAAAAAGAGCAAACCTGCTTAGTAAAAAGGAGTGCTTGCGAAGTAAAGCTGCGATCGCTAATAAAGATCCAAAAAGCTCAAAAGTGATCTTTTATAGCGGCGCAGCGATTTTACGTTTTTTGCAGTGATCAGAAAAAAAAAATTCTGTCACTGCGGTGGGGCGGACTGAACGCAAGTGTGCGCACAAGATCAGGCCTGATCGGGCGAACACTGCGTTTTTTGTAGAACCTAAGGTGACCCTAATGTACTTATATAGATCTGATTGCGATCAGTATTGATCACTTACAGATACTATATAGTACTAGTGCTGATTAGCGACAGCGATGACGCTAATCAGCGACTAATCGGTGACTGCGGTGCGGTGCGGAGGGCGCTAACTACCTAACAAGTAGCTAACTACCTGGCGGTGATAAGGGACCCTAACAGGGGGGTGATCAATGACAGGGGGGTGGATAAGGGGGTGATCAGGGTGTCTAATATGGGTGATCAGGAGCTAAATAAGGGGTTAAATAAATGACAGGGTAATATCTAATGTGTAGTGTGGTGTTTGGTGCTACTTACTGAGCTGCCTGTATCCTCTGGTGGTCGATCCAAGCAAAAGGGACCACCAGAGGACCAGGCAGGAGTTATATCAGACGCTATTTTCAAAATAGCGTCTGACATAACCATTTCATTGGCCGATTCAAAAATCCACAGCCTGCCAGCCAATGATCGCGGCCGGCAGGCTGCAGATGAACTTGTGAACTGCGGAATCCTGTGAACGCACGCTCCTGTGAGCGCGCGTTCACAGGAAATCTCGGCTCACGCGAGATGACGCCAATCGGCGTTAGTGTGACCTGGCAGCGCCGCAGCATTGACGCCTTTCGGCGTTAGTGTGGCGGGAGAAGGTTAACGGGGAGAGCGCTGTATTTACATGCAGTGATGTCCATTGTATGGGGAGCAGTGACCACTACTGTCAGTGTTCTTCCCCATCCTGACAAGTTGTTTGCCGGCAGCAAATCGTGATTGCACAGCACAATCTACTTCCAGCAAATGATAATTTTTATGTGCGCACAATCGATCGAATTATGGTACCCGATGAATGAGCGTTTCGTTTGTTCATCGAGTAATCGGCCTACACGGCATCCACTGCAGCCATTACACCCAAGAGCTACTAAAGCAAGCAACACGGTAACCTGTGTCACAGTCAACTACTCTGTGACAATATATTATTTTTTTACATAATAAAGAATATATTTTTTTTTATTATATGTTTCCATTTCTGAAAGCCATATATTTTATTTATTTTTTCCTGCCAATGTGTACCCTTGTGTAGGGGCTCCTTTTTTGCAGGAAGAGTTCACATATTTTTGGGGAGCATATGATTTTTTAACAGTTTACAATTTAACAGTAAACAGATTTTTTAACAGTTTACAATTTTTGTGGGCAAGGGGACCAAAAAATAGCTTTTTTTATTTTTTTTTATGGCATTCACCTGAGGGGATAGGTCATGTCATATTTTTATAGAGCAGGTCGTTACAGATGCAGCGATGCCTAATATGTCTATTTTTTTTTATTTATATTAAAGGGATTGTCTCATCTAAGACAATGGGGGCATATTGCAAGGATATGCCCCCATTGTCTCATACAAAGTGAAAGAATCTGCAGCACTCGCCAATGAGGTGAAAAAAATTCCGTTGATTCATTCAAGCAGCATAATCCCAGCGACATTTCGACCGGGGTTGGTCTTTCTCAAGCAATGTGATCATAATGAAGTATTGTGCTATAAATAGTATGTACTGTGTATGCCCAAAGTGGGTGTATACCACCAGGAATATCCACATTACATAGCCTATACGGTAAACAGTGTTCTCATATATATAAAAAATAAAATCACATAACTTACATTAGATATGCAGCATTCCTGTGAGGTCCTGCGCTACTCGGGAAGAATGTCAGCGCCTAGTCCTGGAGTGTCCCTGCTCAAACAGCGCATGCGCCGTGCCCTCGCATGTGTCGCGCGGAGACCAATGAAAAATAAGAGAGGTCATTGTCTTATAGGTGCAGGTCACACCGCTAGGACCCGCACCTGTATTGAGAACGAAGCCCTGAAATTGGTGGAGGGCACGCTGCACATACGCAGCCGCCCTCCATTTATTTTCTACGGGGCCGCCAGAAATAGCCGTGCACTGGCTCAGCTATTTCCATCGGGCCCATAGAAGTGAATGGGAGCGGTGGCCGGTCATGAGCAGTGCGTTCCCATTCACTTCTATGGGGAGACCGCTTGGTGGTGGCCAGACCAGAGTCCTCCAGCCACCACCTAGCGGGGCTCCGTTACTGATATAGGTGGGACCCACCTCTATAAGGCAAGCCATATGCCTCCATTGTCCGAGATAAGACAATCCCTTTAAGTTTTACACAGTGAAAAATATCTTTTTGTGTTACCATTTTCTGAAAGCCATATTTTTTTTAAAAAAATTGGGGTGAATGTCTTTTGTAGGAGCTTGTTTCTTGCAGGATGAGGTGACAGTTTGATTGGTACCATTTCGAAGTACATACGATTTTTAGATTGCTTGGTATTAGACTTTGTTTTGGCACAGTTTTTATTTTTTATGGCATTCACCTGAGGGCATAGATTGGGTCATATTTTTATAGAGCGTCGTTACAGACGCAGCGATACCTAATATATGTCTGTTTTTCTTTTCTTTCTGTTATTTATAATTTTATATGACTTTATTATGGGAAAGCTGCATTTTTTTTTTTTTTTACTTGAAACCTAGGTATCCTACAGGTTAATAAAAAATTTAAAAAATAAAGCACAAAATGAAACAAAAAATACAGTATTTTTTTACATTTACGTCTACGGAGCTGTGTGAGGACTCATTTTTGGAGGGGCCGATCTGTACCATATTGATACCGTATGTTGGAGTGTGTATGACTTTTTTTTAGCAATGTTTACTCAAATTTTTGCAGCATGCAATCATAATTGTGATATAAAATGACAGCATGTTGCAGGAAAACTACAACTCCCAGCAGGTCCTGAAGGTTTGCATCTCACAGGGCATGCTAGGAGTTGTTATTTCCAGTAAAATGTGAAATTATATTTTTATTAAACTATAGATTTACCTATATTATATAATACTGTCTTGGGGGACTAGCGGCAGCCTGTGATGTCCACTACTGAGTCACAGGCAGCTTCCGTTTCATGGGGGACACAGCAGCACCCCCAGCACGTCTGCACACTGCAGGAGCACAGTAAAAGCCCGCCGCCGAGCTCTGCAGACTCCAGAATACGGGCAGGCGGCAGGGGTCTGTGAGGACGCAGCGTGCTTGCAGTGCAGGGAGTGAGAAGGAAGCGTAGGCACCGCACCACATGTATCAAGAGGCGGGTCCTGCCACCCACTGAAAGATGACAGCTCCAGCCACCAGCATCACTGCAGGGCGAGTTAAGTGGCGAGATGATCAAGATCACCTCGCCACCTTCTGTGTGTCTGTGTAGCTCTGCTCTTCCTATTGAAGCGGCAGGCAGCGGCGCTTGCCAGCAGAAAGCTGGGGCTTCCTGCCACTGCTGATTAATATGTAGACCAGAGGTCGCAATACATTTTTTCCAGAAGAGTAAGGCCCCTATCACACGGGCGAGTATTCCACGCGGATGCGATGCGTGAGTTGAACGCATTGCACCTGCACTGAATCCCGACCCATTCATTTCTATGGGGCTGTGCACATGAGCGGTGATTTTCATGCATCATTTATGCGTTGCGTGAAAATCGCAGCATGCTCTATTTTTTGCGTTTTTCACGTAACGCAGGCCCCATAGAAATGAATGGGGTTGCGTGAAAATCGCAAGCATCCGCAAGCAAGTGCGGATGCGGTGCGATTTTCACGCACGGTTGCTAGGAGACGATCGGGATGGAGACCCGATCATTATTATTTTCCCTTATAACATGGTTATAAGGGAAAATAATAGCATTCTGAATACAGAATGCATAGTACAATAGGGCTGGAGGGGTTAAAAAATAATAATAATTTAACTCACCTTAATCCACTTGCTCGCGTAGCCGGCATCACCTTCTGTCTTGATCTTAGCTGTGTGCAGCAACAGGAACTGTGGTGACGTCACTCCGGTCATCACATGATCCATCACCATGGTAAAAGATCATGTGATGGATCATGTGATGACTGTAATGTCACCAAAGGTCCTTGTTGCTACACAGAGCTAAGATCAAAACAGAAGGAGATGCCGGGCTGCGCCAGCAAGTGGATTAAGGTGAGTTCAATTATTATTATTATTATTTTAACCCCTCCAGCGCTATTTTACTATGCATTCTGTATTCAAAATGCTATTATTTTCCCTTCATGTAATAAGGGAAAATAATACAATCTTCAGAACATCAATCCCAAGCCTGAACTTCTGTGAAGAAGTTCGGGTTTGGGTACCAAACATGCGTGATTTTTCTCACGCACGTGCAAAACGCATTACAATGTTTTGCACTCGCGCGGAAAAATCGCGCGTGTTCACGCAACGCACCAGCAACGGCCGTGTGAAAGAGGCCTAAGAATACTCCTCTTAACAATTTTAGGAGTATTTTTAGTGGAGGAGGAGTAGGAATTTTGCGGTAATTCACATAGGCCCACATAGCGTTATGAGGCTGATATTTCTGCAGGGAAACCATTGCTAGTCTCCCATGCAGAAATAAATGTAGACAGCTTTACATTTATCCAACATCATACACTAGACCACTGCTGCCATACACAGCATCCACCTGACGCTGCCATACACTGTGCCCACCTGACCCTGCCATAAACTGCGCCCATCTGATGCTGCCATGCACTGCGCCCACCTGATGCTGCCATGCACTGCGCCCACCTGAGGCTGCCATGCACTGCGCCCTCCTGACGCTGCCATGCACTGCGCCCACCTGAGGCTGCCATGCACTGCGCCCACCTGATGCTGCCATGCACATTGCCCGCCTGACGCTGCCATCCACAGCGCCACAGTGTAGAGCAGGCTAGAATGGAGTTGCTAGGATGAGGCTATCCCCCTGGAATCAGTATTCTAGTCTGTTCACAGTAGAGAAGGCTAGAATGGAGTTGTTAGGAGGAGGTTCTCCTGTTCTTGATGTTACTTATTAAATTCTTTACATTCTCAATTAAGGAAATAGTTTTACTATTATGAATTACCTTTAGGCCCCTTTCACACGGGCGAGTTTTCCGCGCGGGTGCGATGCGTGCGGTGAACATATTGCACCCGCACTGAATCCTGACCCATTCATTTCTATGGGGCTGTGCACATGAGCGGTGATTTTCACGCATCACTTGTGCGTTGAGTGAAAATCGCAGCATGCTCTATATTGTCCGATTTTCACGCGACGCAGGCCCCATAGAAGTGAATGGGGTGCGTGAAAATCGCATTGCATCCGCAAGCAAGTACGGATGCGGTGCGATTTTCACGCACGGTTGCTAGGAGACGATCGGGATGGAGACCCGATCATTATTATTTTCCCTTATAACATGGTTAGAAGGGAAAATAATAGCATTCTGAATACAGAATGCATAGTAAAACAGCGCTAGAGGGTTAAATATTTTTTTTTTTACCTTAGTCCACTTGATCGCGAAGTCCGGCATCTCCTTGTGTCTCCTCTGCTGAACAGGACCTGGGGTGAGCTGCTGCATTAAATACAGGTTAAGGACCTTTGATGACGTCACTCCGGTCATCACATGGTCTTTTACCATGGTGAATCACCATGGTAAAAGATCATGTGACATACCATGTGATGACCGGAGTGACGTCATCAAAGGTCCTTAACCTGTATTTAATGCAGCAGCTCACCCCAGGTCCTGTTCAGCAGAGGAGACACAAGGAGATGCCGGGCTTCGCGATCAAGTGGACTAAGGTGAGTTACATTTTTTTTATATTTTTTTTTAACCCCTCTAGCGCTGTTTTACTATGCATTCTGTATTCAGAATGCTATTATTTTCCCTTATAACCATGTTATAAGGGAAAATAATACAATCTTCAGAACATCAATCCCAAGCCCGAACTTCTGTGAAGAAGTTCGGGTTTGGGTACCAAACATGCGCGATTTTTCTCACGCGAGTGCAACGCATGACAATGTTTTGCACTCGCGTGGAAAAATCGCGCATTTTCCCGCAACGCACCCGCCTCTTATCCGGGCAAAAAAACTGACGCCCGTATGAAAGAGGCCTTATTATTATGCAATCTGATGCCACTGAGGGTTTGATATCTGCAGCTTGTCTCTTCATGCTGCAGATATCAAAAGCTGATTAAAAACCTTTGCATAGAAAAGAACCTCATCCCCACCATTTTATTTGATTTCACATAAAAAGGTGTATGAATGTAGTATGAGGCAGGTGTGCAGACGGCCTCCTCTACCTCCTCCCCCTCCATTACTGACAATTTTCAGTGCTCTGGCTACTATGTAGCGGGCAGAAGCAGAAGAATATGCAGGAGTTCTTTATGGGCCCCATTGTATTATATATACACAGTAAAATAAAAGTCACATGCTCATTTATTAAATATATGCTTTATTTAAAAAGTTTCCATAGATGTAACTGCAGGGTGTCTGTGATGTAAGAGACCCTGTATGTCTGAGAACCCTGCACCTTAATGTAAATATATTTTTTTTATTTTTTTCAAAGCTTTATTGAAAAATCTAATAAAATATAAATATATAAAATGGTCTGTACAGTAAACAACTGTAAAGAACCATACAGATACATAGTGTAAACATGATGGTACTTTCAAAACCAGAATGACATGTTAGTTGACATATCTATGGTATTACATATCAGATTGAGCGTATGATGCAGGTTTTCAGAATTTTTCCCAATCTTTCTATTTCGTTTTGAACTTGTGATGTGTGTGACTTTCCCAGGAGGCTATCTCTTCAAATCTATACAGCGAATCCATCTTATTGATCCAGTGGTCAATAGCTGGTAGATCAGGTGATAACCAATGGCAAGGTAGAAGAAGACAAGCTGCTAATAAGAGTTTTTTTTAAAAGAAAAGGGACCAAAGTGGCGTCGCCGTGAGGAGACAGGTGTAAGAGAGCCAGTTGTGGGGATATAGGAATAGAAGATACGCAGATGTCATTGCTTCTCTTAAAAATTTCAGACCACCATTTATTGATTGGCAAGCAAGTCCACCAGATATGGTAGAACATGCCTCCCTCCTCACCACAGCGCCAGCACAGGTCAGTTGTCGTATCTATGTGTAGTGTCAGGGGTCTTATACCACCTCGTCATTACCTTGTAGCCATTTTCTTGTACTCTCACACATCTTGAGGAAGTATGGGGAGTAATGAGTATTTTGTAAAGATCTTCAGGTGAGAATTGGGTTTCTAGATCTTTTTCCCATAACACAATAAAAGAAGGTTTCGGCAACAAGGTAGGTGAGCTAAGTCTTTTGTATAACTGGGAATTCAGTTTGCGTGGGGGGATAGTTTGGGTAATAAGACTTTCAAACTATGTGAATGGCCTAAGAAGTGATTGTAGGGGTATGTGTTTTAATATGAATGAGCGCAGGAAAGATACCAGGTTGGGGTATGATCCCAATCCAGGCATTATTGATGGAAGGGATTGTTTGTCTCTTACCGCTCCCTGCTCATCAAACAGGGAGATAACAGGTATTTTTAAATTTTCGTATTGAGCTCGGAATGCTCTTTTTTAGTTCAACAGGGGCAAGGTCATTTACATCTCTAATCTGAGCGAGGGGAGATGGCAGCGGGAATCCCCATTCTGAGTCTTGTAGCCATTTCCAAGCCTCTATGGTAGCTTTAATTAGTGGGCTCGTGATTTTTGTGATAGATAGGTTGTTTTAGGTCTTTACTACTAGGCCCCTAAAGGAAGAGCCTGAGATAGAGGTCTCCATTTCCACCCAGGATCTATGTGGTGTTCGTCTAAACCAATCAATGGTCCTAGAAAGTAGAATTGCTCTGTTATATATTATGGGAGCGGGAAGACCCATACCTCCAAGTGCCCTTGGTCTTTGTAATGTGTTTAGCGCGATGCATGGCTTCTTCCCACTCCAAATGAAGGAGCGTATATTTTCATCTCGTTTTTTTAAATAGGAGTTTGGGATCGGTAGAGGCAACACTTGTTGTAAATAGGTTTGCCTTGGTAACACTAGTGAAGTAAACAGGTTTTTACGCCCAAACCAGGAAAGTTTAGGGGAGTGCAGCCCATTCATTTGATTATGGGTAGACTGAAGTAGTGGGGTATAGTTCAAGTCAAATATTTTTGAGAGATCTGGGCAAATCTTAATACCAAGGTAAGTGATATAAGGGGCATCCCAATTGAAGGGAGATGTTTTGGCCAAATCTAATCTAATTGATGACTTTAAGCCCATGCTCATCACATATGATTTCTTCATATTTACCGTATTTTTCGCCGTATAAGACGCACTTTTTTCCCCCCAAAAGTGGGGGGAAAATAGCACTGCGTCTTATACTGCGAATGTAGCTTATTTTGCCCAGTTTTCAATGATACACCCGCCGCGATGCCGTGCGGCGGGTGTATCAGCTGTGAGGGAGGAGGGGCTGGGGGCGGCATCTGCATTTATAATGACAGCGGGGCCCGTGCAGTGACTATATTCTACTACACGGGCCCCGCTTACTGTATAATCATATCCCTAATAGTTAATCGTTGTATGCATGTAAAAGCATAATGAGCGTTAATGAGCGCTGTGTATTACTTACAATTAGAAGCGCTCGCCGTTCGGAGCAGAGAGGAGGGAGGAGGCAGGCCGGGAGGACAGGCGCTGGCAACGTGAGTCATACGTCACGCGCCTGCGCCGCCCACTTTATGAATGAAGCAGGCGGCGTGGGCGCATGACGTATGACTCACGTTGCCAGCGCCCGTCCTCCCGGCCTGCCTCCTCCCTCCTCCCTCCTCTCTGCTCCGAACGGCGAGCGCTTCTAATTGTAAGTAATACACAGCGCTCATTAACGCTCATTATGCTTTTACATGCATACAACGATTAACTATTAGGGATATGATTATACAGTAAGCGGGGCCCGTGTAGTAGAATACAGTCACTGCACGGGCCCCGCTGTCATTATTAAAGCAGATGCGACCCCCACCCCCATTATAAAAGCAGATGCGACCCCCACACTTATGGAGGGGATCTGTGGATGACACATAGCATAAGATGCTATATATGTGTCATCCACAGATCCCCCCCATAACTGTCATACACAGATCCTCATCCTCATAACAGTGCCATCCAGAGAGGATCCCCCATAAGTGTCACCCACAGATCCCCCATAACAGTGCGTCACCCACAGATCCCCCATAACAGTGCGTCATCCACAGATCCCCATAACAGTGCGTCACCCACAGATCCCCCATAACAGTGCCTCACCCACAGATCCCCATAACAGTGCGTCACCCACAGATCCCCCATAACAGTGCCTCACCCACAGATCCCCCATAACAGTGCGTCATCCACAGATCCCCCATAACAGTGTGTCATCCACAGATCCTCCATAACAGTGCGTCACCCACAGATCCCCCATAACAGTGCGTCACCCACAGATCCCCCATAACAGTGTGTCATCCACAGATCCCCATAACAGTGCGTCACTCACAGATCCCCCATAACAGTGCGTCATCCACAGATCCCCCATAACAGTGCGTCACTCACAGATCCCCCATAACAGTGTGTCATCCACAGATCCTCCATAACAGTGCGTCACCCACAGACCACAATTAGTTCAAAAACCACCAAAAGCACACCTTTTGGTTCAAAATAATTTTTTTCTTATTTTCCTCCCCAAAAACCTAGGTGCGTCTTATGGGCCGGTGCGTCTTATAGGGCGAAAAATACGGTACTTTAAAGTTGGATAGGGGGCTGAATTTCTCTAATAAATCATATATTAGGGGGCAAAGATTCCACTGGGTTAGCTGTTAGAATTAATAGGTCATCAGTGAAAGCTACAACCTAGTGTTCTTGATCACCAAGCTTAATTCCTTTCATCTTCACGTCATAGCGTATTTTTTGGAGTAAGGGCTCCATAATCATAACAAATATTAAAGGGGATAGGGGGCGCCCCTGTCTTGTTCCATTTCTAATGGGAAATGGGTCGGAGACAGTGTTATTCACCAGCACCGATGCCGAGGAATTGATATACATCGTGAAGATGGCCTGGATGAAGGGGGCTGGGAGGCCAAACTTATCAAGTGTCAAGCGTATAAAGTCCCAATGGACTCTATCAAATGCTTTCTCTGCATCAGTGCTGAGAAGTACCAGGGGAAATAAGTGTTTTTTTAGCATGATAAATAGCATTTAGGATCCTGGCTGAGTTGTCCTTTCCCTCTCTTCCTGCTACAAATCCAGTCTGGTCTCTGTGTATTAGTTGTGGTAAAATTGAAGCTAGGTGATTAGCCAGCATTTTGGCTAATAATTTCAAATCTAAGTTAAGGAAGGAGGTAGGGCGGTAGTTGGCACAATAAACAGGGTCTTTGCCCTCTTTGGGAATAATGGTTATATGGGCCTTGGTCATGTCTCTAGAAAGTGGAGTTCCCTGTAGGGAGTGATTGCATATGGTTAGTAGGTGGGGGGCTAGGGATTTGCTAAAAGTCTGATAGTAAAGAGCTGGAAAGCCATCAGGGCCTGGGGATTTCCCTTTGGGAAGTTGTTTAATGGTTAGGAGAATTTAATCTAAAGAGAACTGAGCTTCTAGGCGTGTTTTTTGGATTTTGTTTACTTTAGGAAGAGTTACTGATTGTAGAAACGAATTGATTGCTTCTATGTTGGAAGTGGTTTTAGGTGTTATTATGTTTTGGGGAATGTTATATAATGTATGGTAAAAGTCATAAATTGATGGGATATACTGTATTTTTAGTACTCGTAACCAGATCCGTACCATCTACTTTAATTTTACAGATTAAGTTTTATGCTTTTCTTTTTTTGATATGTTGCATCATAAATTTAGAGGCCTTGTCTCCGTGAGCGAAATATTTATATTGTGAATGTAAGAAATACTTAGCTGAGGTAGTATTAAGGAGGTTTTTTAGTTTGGCTCGAAGGGCATTAAGTTGGGGTATGTGTGTTTCTAAAAGGGATTGTCTTAATGTAAATTTTTGACATGTTCTGAGAGACCATAAATAAAATCAATAAAATTGATCGTCTATTTCCAGCCCCCAGACAAATTGATCATCTATTTCCAGCCCCCAGACACCATAAAAGAAAAACAAAAAACAAAGTGATAAATCAATATGTTTTTAACCCCTTAACCACTTCAGCCCCGCTAGCTGAAACCCCCTTCATGACCAGAGCACTTTTTACACTTCGGCACTACACTCCTTTCACCGTTTATCGCTCGGTCATGCAACTTACCACCCAAATGAATTTTACCTCCTTTTCTTCTCACTAATAGAGCTTTCATTTGGTGGTATTTTATTGCTGCTGACATTTTTACTTTTTTTGTTATTAATCAAAATGTAACGATTTTTTTGCAAAAAAATGACATTTTTCACTTTCAGCTGTAAAATTTTGCAAAAAAAACGACATCCATATATAAATTTTTCGCCAAATTTATTGTTCTACATGTCTTTGATAAAAAAAAGATGTTTGGGCAAAAAAAAACATGGTTTGGGTAAAAGTTATAGCGTTTACACACTATGGTACAAAAATGTGAATTTCCGCTTTTTGAAACGGCTCTGATTTTCTGAGCACCTGTCATGATTCCTGAGGATCTACAATGCCCAAACAGTAGAAAAACCCCACAAATGACCCCATTTTGGAAAGTAGACACCCTAAGGTATTCGCTGATGGGCATAGTGAGTTCATAGAACTTTTTATTTTTTGTCACAAGTTAGCGGAAAATGATGATGATTTTTTCATTTTTTTTTTTCTTACAAAGTCTCATATTCCACTAACTTGCGACAAAAAATAAAAAATTCTAGGAACTCGCCGTGCCCCTCACAGAATACCTTGGGGTGTCTTCTTTCCAAAATGGGGTCACTTGTGGCGTAGTTATACTGCCCTGGCAATTTAGGGGCCCTAATGTGTGAGAAGAACTTTGCAATCAAAATGTGTAAAAAATGACCGGTGAAATCCGAAAGGTGCACTTTGGAATATGTGCCCCTTTGCCCACCTTGGCAGCAAAAAAGTGTCACACATCTGGTATCGCCGTACTCAGGAGAAGTTGGGGAATGTGTTTTGGGGTGTCATTTTACATATACCCATGCTGGGTGAGAGAAATATCTTGGCAAAAGACAACTTTGCCCATTTTTTTATACAAAGTTGGCATTTGACCAAGATATTTTTCTCACCCAGCATGGGTATATGTAAAATGACACCCCAAAACACATTTCCCAACTTCTCCTGAGTACGGCGATACCAGATGTGTCACACTTTTTTGCTGCCAAGGTGGGCAAAGGGGCACATATTCCAAAGTGCACCTTTCGGATTTTGCAGGCCATTTTTTACACATTTTGATTGCAAGGTACTTCTCACACATTTGGGCCCCTAAATTGCCAGGGCAGTATAACTACGCCACAAGTGACCCCATTTTGGAAAGAAGACACCCCAAGGTTTTCCGTGAGGGGCACGGCGAGTTCCTAGAATTTTTTATTTTTTGTCGCAAGTTAGTGGAATATGAGACTTTGTAAGGAAAAAAGAAAAAGAAAAATCATCATTTTCCGCTAACTTGTGACAAAAAATAAAAAATTCTAGGAACTCGCCATGCCCCTCACGGAATACCTTGGGGTGTCTTCTTTCCAAAATGGGGTCACTTGTGGCGTAGTTATACTGCCCTGGCAATTTAGGGGCCCAAATGTGTAAGAAGTACTTTGCAATCAAAATCTGTAAAAAATAGCCTGTGAAATCCGAAAGGTGCTCTTTGGAATATGTGCCCCTTTGCCCACCTTGGCTGCAAAAAAGTGTCACACATCTGGTATCGCCGTACTCAGGAGAAGTTGGGGAATGTGTTTTGGGGTGTCATTTTACATATACCCATGCTGGGTGAGAGAAATATCTTGGCAAAAGATAACTTTTCCCATTTTTTTATACAAAGTTGGCATTTGACCAAGATATTTTTCTCACCCAGCATGGGTATATGTAAAATGACACCCCAAAACACATTGCCCAACTTCTCCTGAGTACGGCGATACCAGATGTGTGACACTTTTTTGCAGCCTAGATGCGCAAAGGGGCCCAAATTCCTTTTAGGAGGGCATTTTTAGACATTTGGATCCCAGACTTCTTCTCACACTTTCGGGCCCCTAAAAAGCCAGGGCAGTATAAATACCCCACATGTGACCCCACTTTGGAAAGAAGACACCCCAAGGTATTCAATGAGGGGCCTGGCAAGTTCATAGAAATTATTTTTTTTTGCATAAGTTAGCGGAAATTGATTTTTTTTGTTTTTTTCTCACAAAGTCTCACTTTCCGCTAACTTAGGACAAAAAATTCAATCTTTCATGGACTCAATATGCCCCTCAGCGAATACCTTGGGGTGTCTTCTTTCCGAAATGGGGTCACATGTAAGGTATTTATACTGCCCTGGCTTTTTAGGGGCCCTAAAGCGTGAGAAGAAGTCTGGAATATAAATGTCTAAAAATGTTTACGCATTTGGATTCCGTGAGGGGTATGGCGAGTTCATGTGAGATTTTATTTTTTGACACAAGTTAGTGGAATATGAGACTTTGTAAGAAAAAACAAAAACAAAAACAAACAAAAAATTTCCCCTAACTTGGGCCCAAAAAATGTCTGAATGGAGCCTTACAGGGGGAGTGATCAATTACAGGGGGGTGATCAATGACAGGGGGGTGATCAATGACAGGGGGGTGATCACCCATATAGACTCCCTGATCACCCCCCTGTCACTGATCACCCCCCTGGTAAGGCTCCATTCAGACGTCCGTATGATTTTTACGGATCCATGGATACATGGATCGGATCCGCAAAACACATGCGGACGTCTGAATGGAGCCTTACAGGGGGGGGGGTGATCAATGACAGAGGGGTGATCACCCATATAGACTCCCTGATCACCCCCCTGTCACTGATCACCCCCCTGGTAAGGCTCCATTCAGACGTCCGTATGATTTTTACGGATCCATGGATACATGGATCGGATCCGCAAAACACATGCGGACGTCTGAATGGAGCCTTACAGGGGGGTTATCAATGACAGGGGGTGATCAGGGTGATCACCCCCCTGTCACTGATCACCCCCCCTGTAAGGCTCCATTCAGACGTCCGTATGATTTTTACGGATCCATGGATACATGGATCGGATCCGCAAAACACATGCGGACGTCTCAATGGAGCCTTACAGGGGGGGGGTGATCAATGACAGAGGGGTGATCACCCATATAGACTCCCTGATCACCCCCCTGTAAGGCTCCATTCAGACGTCCGTATGATTTTTTACGGATCCACGGATACAGGGATCGGATCCGCAAAACACATGCGGACGTCTGAATGGAGCCTTACAGGGGGGGGGGTGATCAATGACAGAGGGGTGATCACCCATATAGACTCCCTGATCACCCCCCTGTAAGGCTCCATTCAGACGTCCGTATGATTTTTTACGGATCCATGGATACATGGATCGGATCCGCAAAACACATGCGGACGTCTGAATGGAGCCTTACAGGGGGGGGTGATCAATGACAGAGGGGTGATCACCCATATAGACTCCCTGATCACCCCCCTGTAAGGCTCTATTCAGACGTCCGTATGATTTTTTACGGATCCACGGATACATGGATCGGATCCGCAAAACACATGCGGACATCTGAATGGAGCCTTACAGGGGGGTGATCAATGACAGGGGGGTGATCAGGGAGTCTATATGAGGTGATCAACCCCCTGTCATTGATCACCCCCTGTAAGGCTCCATTCAGACGTCCGCATGTGTTTTGCGGATCCGATCCATGTATCAGTGGATCCGTAAAAATCATGCGGACGTCTGAATGGAGCCTTACAGGGGGGTGATCAATGACAGAGGGGTGATCAATGCAGGGGGTGATCAGGGAATCTATATGGGTGATCACCCGCCTGTCATTGATCACCACCCTGTAAGGCTCCATTCAGACGTCCGTATGCGTTTTGCGGTTCCGATCCATGTATCCGTGGATCCGTAAAAATCATACGGACGTCTGAATGGAGCCTTACAGGGGGGTGATCAATGACAGAGGGGTGATCAATGACAGGGAATTGATCAGGAAGTCTATATGCGTGATCACCCCCTTGTCATTGATCACCCCCCTGTAAGGCTCCATTCAGAGGTTCGCATGTGTTTTGCGGATCCGATCCATGTATCAGTGGATCCGTAAAAATCATGCGGATGTCTGAATGGAGCCTTACAGGGGGGTGATCAATGACAGAGGGGTGATCAATGACAGGGAAGTGATCAGGAAGTCTATATGCGTGATCACCCCCTTGTCATTGATCACCCCCCTGTAAGGCCCCATTCAGAGGTCCGCATGTGTTTTGCGGATCCGATCCATGTATCAGTGGATCCGTAAAAATCATGCGGATGTCTGAATGGAGCCTTACAGGGGGGTGATCAATGACAGAGGGGTGATCAATGACAGGGAAGTGATCAGGAAGTCTATATGCGTGATCACCCACTTGTCATTGATCACCCCCCCTGTAAGGCTCCATTCAGACGTCCGTATGCGTTTTGCGGATCCGATCCATGTATCCGTGGATCCGTAAAAATCATACGGACGTCTGAACGGAGCCTGACAGGGGGGTGATCAATGACAGGGGGGTGATCAATGACAGGGGGGTGATCAGGGAGTTTATATGGGGTGATCATGGGTGATAAGGGGTTTATAAGGGGTTAATAAGTGACGGGGGGGTGTAGTGTAGTGTGGTGTTTGGTGCGACTGTACTGAGCTACCTGAGTCCTCTGGTGGTCGATCCTAACAAAAGGGACCACCAGAGGACCAGGTAGCAGGTATATTAGACGCTGTTATCAAAACAGCGTCTAATATACCTGTTAGGGGTTAAAAAAATCAGATCTCCAGCCTGCCAGCGAACGATCGCCGCTGGCAGGCTGGAGATCCACTCGCTTACCTTCCGATCCTGTGAGCGCGCGCGCCTGTGTGCGCGCGTTCACAGGAAATCCCGGCCCTCGCGAGATGACGCATATATGCGTGACTCTGCGCAGGGCCGCCACCTCCGGACCGCACATCTGCGTTAGGCGGTCCGGAGGTGGTTAAGGACACGGCAATATTTCACCTTAAGGACCAGGCCATTTTTTGCAAATCTGACTAGTGTCACTTTATGTGTGAATAACTTTAAAACGTTTTAACTTATCTAGGCTACTCTGAGATAGTTTTTTCGTCACATATTGTACTTCATGACACTGGTAAAATGGAGTCAAACAAATTCATTTTTATTTATAAAAAAAATGCTAAATTTACCAAACATTTGGAAACATTTGCAAATTTCCAAGTTTCAATTTCTGTACTTCTATAACACATAGTAATACCTACAAAAATAGTTATTACTTTACATTACACATAGGTCTACTTTATGTTTGGATCATTTTGGGAATGACATTTTATTTTTTGGGGATGTTACAAGGCTTAGAAGTTTAGAAGCAAATCTTGATCCCATTCTAGTAAACTACACCCCTCAAGGTATTCAAAACTGATTTTACAAACATCGTTAACCATTTAGGTGTTCCACAAGAGTTAATGGCAAATGGAGATAAAATTTCAGAATTTCAATTTTTTGTCAAATTTTCCATTTGAATCAATTTTTTCCAGTTACAAAGCAAGGGTTAAAAGTAGAGTTGAGCGAACACCTGGATGCTCGGGTTCGAGAAGTTCGGCCGAACATCCCGGAAATGTTCGGGTTCGGGATCCGAACCCGATCCGAACTTCGTCCCGAACCCGAACCCCATTGAAGTCAATGGGGACCCGAACTTTTCGGCACTAAAAAGGCTGTAAAACAGCCCAGGAAAGAGCTAGAGGGCTGCAAAAGGCAGCAACATGTAGGTAAATCCCCTGCAAACAAATGTGGATAGGGAAATTAATTAAAATAAAAATTAAATAAATAAAAATTAACCAAAATCAATTGGAGAGAGGTTCCATAGCAGAGAATCTGGCTTCCCGTCACCCACCACTGGAACAGTCCATTCTCAGATATTTAGGCCCCGGCACCCAGGCAGAGGAGAGAGGTCCCGTAACAGAGAATCTGTCTTCATGTCAGCAGAGAATTAGTCTGCATGTCATAGCAGAGAATGAGGCTTCACGTCAGCCACCACTGCAACAGTCCATTGGCATATATTTAGGCCCAGCACACACACAGGCAGAGGAGAGAGGTCCCGTAACAGACAATCTGGCTTCATGTCAGCAGAGAATTAGTCTGCATGTCATAGCAGAGAATCAGGCTTCACGTCACCCACCACTGCAACAGTCCATTGGCATATATTTAGGCCCAGCACCCAGGCAGAGGAGGGAGGTCCCGTAACAGAGAATCTGTCTTCATGTCAGCAGAGAATTAGTCTGCATGTCATAGCAGAGAATGAGGCTTCACGTCAGCCACCACTGCAACAGTCCATTGGCATATATTTAGGCCCAGCACACACACAGGCAGAGGAGAGAGGTCCCGTAACAGAGAATCTGGCTTCATGTCAGCAGAGAATCAGTCTGCATGTCATAGCAGAGAATCAGGCTTCACGTCAGCCACCACTGCAACAGTCCATTGTCATAAATTTAGGCCCAGCACCCAGGCAGAGGAGAGAGGTCCCGTAACAGAGAATCTGGCTTCATGTCAGCAGAGAATCAGTCTTCATATCATAGCAGAGAATCATGCTTCACGTCACCCACCACTGTAAGAGTCAATTTTCATAAATTTAGGCCCAGAACCCAGGCAGAGGAGAAAGGTCCCGTAACAGACAATCTGGCTTCATGTCAGCAGAGAATCAGTCTTCATATCATAGCAGAGAATCAGGCTTCACGTCACCCACCACTGTAAGAGTCAATTTTCATAAATTTAGGCCCAGAACCCAGGTAGAGGAGAAAGGTCCCGTAACAGACAATCTGGCTTCATGACAGCAGAGAATCAGTCTGCATGTCATAGCAGAGAATCAGGCTTCACGTCAGCCACCACTGCAACAGTCCATTGTCATAAATTTAGGCCCAGCACCCAGGCAGAGGAGAGAGGTCCCGTAACAGAGGATCTGGCTTCATGTCAGCAGAGAATCAGTCTGCATGTCATAGCAGAGAATGAGGCTTCACGTCAGCCACCACTGCAACAGTCCATTGGCATATATTTAGGCCCAGCACACACACAGGCAGAGGAGAGAGGTCCCGTAACAGACAATCTGGCTTCATGTCAGCAGAGAATTAGTCTGCATGTCATAGCAGAGAATGAGGCTTCACGTCACCCACCACTGCAACAGTCCATTGGCATATATTCAGGCCCAGCACCCAGGCAGAGGAGAGAGGTCCCGTAACAGAGGATCTGGCTTCATGTCAGCAGAGAATCAGTCTGCATGTCATAGCAGAGAATCAGGCTTCACGTCAGCCACCACTGCAACAGTCCATTGTCATAAATTTAGGCCCAGCACCCAGGCAGAGGAGAGAGGTCCCGTAACAGAGGATCTGGCTTCATGTCAGCAGAGAATCAGTCTGCATGTCATAGCAGAGAATGAGGCTTCACGTCAGCCACCACTGCAACAGTCCATTGGCATATATTTAGGCCCAGCACACACACAGGCAGAGGAGAGAGGTCCCGTAACAGACAATCTGGCTTCATGTCAGCAGAGAATTAGTCTGCATGTCATAGCAGAGAATGAGGCTTCACGTCACCCACCACTGCAACAGTCCATTGGCATATATTCAGGCCCAGCACCCAGGCAGAGGAGAGAGGTCCCGTAACAGAGGATCTGGCTTCATGTCAGCAGAGAATCAGTCTGCATGTCATAGCAGAGAATGAGGCTTCACGTCAGCCACCACTGCAACAGTCCATTGTCATAAATTTAGGCCCAGCACCCAGGCAGAGGAGAGAGGTCCCGTAAAAGAGGATCTGGCTTCATGTCAGCAGAGAATCAGTCTGCATGTCATAGCAGAGAATCAGGCTTCACGTCAGCCACCACTGCAACAGTCCATTGTCATAAATTTAGGCCCAGCACCCAGGCAGAGGAGAGAGGTCCCGTAAAAGAGGATCTGGCTTCATGTCAGCAGAGAATCAGTCTGCATGTCATAGCAGAGAATCAGGCTTCACGTCAGCCACCACTGCAACAGTCCATTGTCATAAATTTAGGCCCAGCACCCAGGCAGAGGAGAGAGGTCCCGTAACAGAGGATCTGGCTTCATGTCAGCAGAGAATCAGTCTGCATGTCATAGCAGAGAATCAGGCTTCACGTCAGCCACCACTGCAACAGTCCATTGTCATAAATTTAGGCCCAGCACCCAGGCAGAGGAGAGAGGTCCCGTAACAGAGGATCTGGCTTCATGTCAGCAGAGAATCAGTCTGCATGTCATAGCAGAGAATCAGGCTTCACGTCAGCCACCACTGCAACAGTCCATTGTCATAAATTTAGGCCCAGCACCCAGGCAGAGGAGAGAGGTCCCGTAACAGACAATCTGGCTTCATGTCAGCAGAGAATTAGTCTGCATGTCATAGCAGAGAATCAGGCTTCATGTCAGCCACCACTGCAACAGTCCATTGGCATATATTTAGGCCTAGCACACAGGCAGAGGAGAGGTTCATTCAACTTTGGGTAGCATCGCAATATAATGGTAAAATGAAAATAAAAATAGGATTGAATGAGGAAGTGCCCTGGAGTCCAATAATATATGGTTATGGGGAGGTAGTTAATGTCTAATCTGGACAAGGGACGGACAGGTCCTGTGGGATCCATGCCTGGTTCATTTTTATGAACGTCAGCTTGTCCACATTGGCTGTAGACAGGCGGCTGCGTTTGTCTGTAATGACGCCCCCTGCCGTGCTGAATACACGTTCAGACAAAACGCTGGCTGCCGGGCAGGCCAGCACCTCCAAGGCATAAAAGGCTAGCTCTGGCCACGTGGACAATTTAGAGACCCAGAAGTTGAATGGGGCCGAACCATCAGTCAGTACGTGGAGGGGTGTGCACACGTACTGTTCCACCATGTTAGTGAAATGTTGCCTCCTGCTAACACGTTGCGTATCAGGTGGTGGTGCAGTTAGCTGTGGCGTGTTGACAAAAGTTTTCCACATCTCTGCCATGCTAACCCTGCCCTCAGAGGAGCTGGCCGTGACACAGCTGCCTTGGCGACCTCTTGCTCCTCCTCTGCCTTGGCCTTGGGCTTCCACTTGTTCCCCTGTGACATTTGGGAATGCTCTCAGTAGCGCGTCTACCAACGTGCGCTTGTACTCGCGCATCTTCCTATCACGCTCCAGTGCAGGAAGTAAGGTGGGCACATTGTCTTTGTAGCGTGGATCCAGCAGGGTGGCAACCCAGTAGTCCGCACAGGTTAAAATGTGGGCAACTCTGCTGTCGTTGCGCAGGCACTGCAGCATGTAGTCGCTCATGTGTGCCAGGCTGCCCAGGGGTAAGGACAAGCTGTCCTCTGTGGGAGGCGTATCGTCATCGTCCTGCCTTTCCCCCCAGCCACGCACCAGTGATGGACCCGAGCTGCGTTGGGTGCCACCCCGCTGTGACCATGCTTCATCCTCATCCTCCTCCACCTCCTCCTCATCCTCGTCCTCCTCGTCCTCCAGTAGTGGGCCCTGGCTGGCCACATTTGTACCTGGCCTCTGCTGTTGCAAAAAACCTCCCTCTGAGTCACTTCGAAGAGACTGGCCTGAAAGTGCTAAAAATGACCCCTCTTCCTCATCCTCCTCCTCCTCCTCCTGGGCCACCTCCTCTTCCATCATCGCCCTAAGTGTTTTCTCAAGGAGACATAGAAGTGGTATTGTAACGCTGATAACGGTGTCATCGCCACTGGCCATGTTGGTGGAGTACTCGAAACAGCGCAACAGGGCACACAGGTCTCGCATGGAGGCCCAGTCATTGGTGGTGAAGTGGTGCTGTTCTGTAGTGCGACTGACCCGTGCGTGCTGCAGCTGAAACTCCACTATGGCCTGCTGCTGCTCGCACAGTCTGTCCAGCATGTGCAAGGTGGAGTTCCACCTGGTGGGCACGTCGCATATGAGGCGGTGAGCGGGAAGGCCGAAGTTACGCTGTAGCGCAGACAGGCGAGCAGCGGCAGGATGTGAACGCCGGAAGCGCGAACAGACGGCCCGCACTTTATGCAGCAGCTCTGACATGTCGGGGTAGTTGTGAATGAACTTCTGCACCACCAAATTCAGCACATGCGCCAAGCAAGGGATGTGCGTCAAATTGGCTAGTCCCAGAGCTGCAACGAGATTTCGCCCATTATCACACACCACCAGGCCGGGCTTGAGGCTCACCGGCAGCAACCACTCGTCGGTCTGTTGTTCAATACCCCGCCACAACTCCTGTGCGGTGTGGGGCCTGTCCCCCAAACATATGAGTTTCAGAATGGCCTGCTGACGTTTACCCCGGGCTGTGCTGAAGTTGGTGGTGAAGGTGTGTGGCTGACTGGATGAGCAGGTGGAAGAAGAGGAGGAGGAAGCCGAGAAGGAGGAGGTGGCAACAGGAGGCAAAGAATGTTGCCCTGCGATCCTTGGCGGCGGCAGGACGTGCGCCAAACAGCTCTCCGCCTGGGGCCCAGCTGCCACTACATTTACCCAGTGTGCAGTTAGGGAGATATAGCGTCCCTGGCCGTGCTTACTGGTCCACGTATCTGTGGTTAGGTGGACCTTGCTACAGATGGCGTTGCGCAGTGCACACTTGATTTTATCGGATACTTGGTTGTGCAGGGAAGGCACGGCTCTCTTGGAGAAGTAGTGCCGGCTGGGAACAACATACTGTGGGACAGCAAGCGACATGAGCTGTTTGAAGCTGTCTGTGTCCACCAGCCTAAATGACAGCATTTCATAGGCCAGTAGTTTAGAAATGCTGGCATTCAGGGCCAGGGATCGAGGGTGGCTAGGTGGGAATTTACGCTTTCTATCAAATGTTTGTGAGATGGAGAGCTGAACGCTGGCGTGTGACATGGTTGAGACGCTTGGTGACGGAGGTGGTGGTGGTGGTGTTGGTGGTACATCCCCTGTTTGCTGGGCGGCAGGTGCCAACGTTCCTCCAGAGGCGGAGGAAGAGGCCGAGGCGGCAGCAGCAGAATAGGCCGAGGCGGCAGCAGCAGAAGAGGTAGCAGGGGGAGCCTGAGTGACTTCCTTGGTTTTAAGGTGTTTACTCCACTGCAGTTCATGCTTTGCATGCAGGTGCCTGGTCATGCAGGTTGTGCTCAGGTTCAGAACGTTAATGCCTCGCTTCAGGCTCTGATGGCACAGCGTGCAAACCACTCGGGTCTTGTCGTCAGCACATTGTTTGAAGAAGTGCCATGCCAGGGAACTCCTTGAAGCTGCCTTTGGGGTGCTCGGTCCCAGATGGCGGCGGTCAGTAGCAGGCGGAGTCTCTTGGCGGCGGGTGTTCTGCTTTTGCCCACTGCTCCCTCTTTTGCTACGCTGTTGGCTCGGTCTCACCACTGCCTCTTCCTCCGAACTGTGAAAGTCAGTGGCACGACCTTCATTCCATGTGGGGTCTAGGACCTCATCGTCCCCTGCATCGTCTTCCACCCAGTCTTGATCCCTGACCTCCTGTTCAGTCTGCACACTGCAGAAAGACGCAGCAGTTGGCACCTGTGTTTCGTCATCATCAGAGACATGCTGAGGTGGTATTCCCATGTCCTCATCATCAGGAAACATAAGTGGTTGTGCGTCAGGGCATTCTATGTCTTTCACCGCTGGGGAAGGGCTAGGTGGATGCCCTTGGGAAACCCTGCCAGCGGAGTCTTCAAACAGCATAAGAGACTGCTGCATAACTTGAGGCTGAGACAGTTTCCCTGGTATGCATGGGGGTGATGTGACAGACTGATGGGGTTGGTTTTCAGGCGCCATCTGTGCGCTTTCTGCAGAAGACTGGGTGGGAGATAATGTGAACGTGCTGGATCCACTGTCGGCCACCCAATTGACTAATGCCTGTACCTGCTCAGGCCTTACCATCCTTAGAACGGCATTGGGCCCCACCATATATCGCTGTAAATTCTGGCGGCTACTGGGACCTGAGGTAGTTGGTACACTAGGACGTGTGGATGTGGCAGAACGGCCACGTCCTCTCCCAGCACCAGAGGGTCCACTAACACCACCACGACCATGTCCACGTCCGCGTCCCTTACTAGATGTTTTTCTCATTGTTATGGTTCACCACAACAACAAATATATTATTTGGCCCAATGTATTGTATTCAAATTCAGCGGGATATAAATTTGAGGCCTAGTATTTAGGCGCTGGGTGACCGGTATGGATTTAGTGACAGAATT